>NC_037689.1:112873613-113086113 GCF_003255815.1 Theropithecus gelada | reverse complement strand
GGTTAGCCAAGTACATGTGGATTGAGTAAACATACATCCCACATTCACTTTGGGGCAGGGCTTTCTTTACATGAAAAGGTGAACTCTAGGACACAAAAGCAGTTTGTGTGCAGCCTCTATAAGATGGATGAAACTGGCCTAAGGTTTCCGTTAGCTTATCAGAACAAAATAGGTTTGTATGGTTGGTCTTCTGTCCAATCAGAGTTATAGCTGATAGCTCCCATTGTTTGGGAGTGTAGCTGTAGGAATTTAGAAATTTGCCATTCCAACCAGACCCTGAACTTGCGACCAATAACTTTGTTTCCTTAATCTTGGGGTTCATCCTAGTTGACAAAGGGGTGTCTATTTTGGTCTCTCAGATCACACTAGGTTCTGTAGTGCAGAGACAACTGAGATGCAGTAGTAGGGAGAGTAACAAATACAAAATCATAAAATAACAGAGAATTGTGAAAAGTCATATAATAGACTAGTGATCAATGTGCTGTAGAATCAGAGAGCAGAATAAAAATTCTCTCTTATGGTATAAAGGTGTAGAAAAACAATCACAAGCATATATGCACATAACAACAGAGCCCCAAATACGTGAAACAAAAACTAACTGAATTGAAGGAAGAAAGAGAAAATTCAACCATAATAGTTGGAGACTTTCAATAATGGTTACAGTGTCTACTTCAAGTAGGTGATCTGTACAGTATGTAAATTGTATATCAACATACCTGTTTAATTTCTATTTTTTATTTTTATTTTTTAGAGATGGGGTCTTGTTCTGTTGCCCAGGCTGGAGTGCAGTGGCATGATCATAGCTTACTGCAGCTTTCAACTCCTGGGCTCAAGTTATCCTCCCATCTAAGCCTCTTGAATAGCTGGTACTACAGACACATGCCATGACACCTGACTACATTACTGATTTTTCATTTTTTTAGAGCAGGGTGTCACATGGTGAGAGCAGGAGCAAGAGGGTGGGTAGGTTCCACACACTTTCAAACAACCAGATCTCGTGAGAACTCGTTTGCTTTTGCGAAGACAGCATCAAGCTATGAGGGATCCTCCCTCATGACCCAAACACCTCCCATCAGGCTCCACTTCCAACATTGGGCGTTACATTTCCACATGGAATTTAAAGGCAACAACAACACCCAAACTGTATCAGCCGCCATGCTTGGTTAATTTTAAAAATCTTTTCTAGTGATGAGGTCTCATTATGTTTCCCAGGCTGATCTCGAACTCCTGGGCTCAAGTAATCCTCTTGCCTCAGCCTCTCAAAGTGCCAAAACTACAGGCGTGAGCCACCCTGCCCAGTGGAGGCTGATTTTTTTATTTCATGTCTACTGGCTATTTGCTGTTTCTCCTTTTGCAAAATATATTTTACATGCTACACCTGTTTTTCAACTGGGATATTTATATTTCCTTGACTTAAGGAGCTCTCTGAATCTTATGGATATTAGTCTTTGGTCTATCATATGACTGGAAGTCCTCTCATACGCATTTGCCTATAACATGATGGAAACTACATTATATTTCCTATTCCTTATCTATGTCTTTCAGGATCCCCTTCTCACATAAATATGTATAAAGTGGCAAGAAGATTTTGATGGAAAGTCTGTGATTTTTCTGATGCACATCAGAAACTGTTTGAATTTAAACTAACCTTCACCTTTATTACATAGACTTTATACAATATCCAAATTCAAAATCAAAGCTGTCTCCCTAACAGATCACTAGATCTTTCTCAATTTTGGCTAGTTTACCTCCTAAAAGGGCAACATTACCTTCTTTGTTTCCATGTTTTCAAGGGGTTATACATACACAAAGTTAAATGTGCAATGCTTTTTTTTTCCCTAGCTAGGATAATTGTTTAAAGATTGACATAATGCCATATCCTTTGTAGAGAAAAAAATAGTATTTGAGAGATTATCCCATACTTCATTTAATACCAAGAGAACATTGTGAAAGCATTGATTGATTTAGAAATGTAACCCCCTTTATTTTTATTTATTTTAAAAATTGTGGTAAAACATATAACGTAAAACTTACCATCTTAATGTACCACCTTAACTATTTTTAAGTGTACAGTTCAGCAGTGCTGTGCATATTCACGTTGTTGTACAACAAATCTACACCCTTACAGTAACATATTAAAAATACAACAAATATTATTTCCCTACTGAGCATTACTTAATAATTTTATTTATTCTTAGGGATTTTATAAAAATATGCCTAATTTCCACATGAATATTTTCCATTATTGAAAATTTGAAACAAGGTTAGAAAAATAAAGATTCTTCTTGCAAATAAATATACAAGGCATTAAGATGTTATTGAGGAAAATAAAGTTATAAATATTAATTTACAAAAGCAAGTTTATAAAATTGCACCTTTACACAGAGGATAAATGCTTGAGGGAATGGATACCCCATTCTCTATGATATGATTATTTCACATTGCATGCCTGTATCAAAACATCACATGTATCCACAAAAATTAAAAACAAAAAAGTAAAAAAAAACCCAAAAACCCAAATGGCGTCTTTGTATATTAGTTATAACATTGAGGTTTAACACACTTGAGACTAGTACTATTTCTGAAATATAATTTTCTTGATCAATATGCATAATGTCATTTTTCGGCTCACTAAGATAATTTTCATAAATTGACATAATGGCATATCCTGTGTGCAGAATAGCAAACATAAGGCTTGAGAAGTGATGCTATATTTTCTTTTTTTTTTTTTTTTTGAGACGGAGTCTCGCTCTGTTACCCAGACTGGAGTGCAGCGGCCGGATCTCAGCTCATTGCAAGCTCCGCCTCCCAGGTTTACGCCATTCTCCTGCCTCAGCCTCCCGAGTAGCTGGGACTACAGGCGCCCGCCACCACGCCCGGTTAGTGTTTTGTATTTTTTAGTAGAGACGGGGTTTCACCGTGTTAGCCAGGATGGTCTCGATCTCCTGACCTCGTGATCCCCCCCGTCTCGGCCTCCCAAAGTGCTGGGATTACAGGCTTGAGCCACCGCGCCCGGCCTATATTTTCTTTTATGTAGTACCATTTATATTGAAAACAACAGATTTTAATATTTAATTTTTAGATAATAATACCCTCCAATGAGATACCTATGTTACTTTTGTCTATTTTTAAAAAGACAAAATTCATAAAGTCTTGAAAACAATTTAGTTTATTATTATTTTCAATAAGATGTGTTACTTTTATTATCTGAAATCTGATGTCAGAGAAAACTATTTATTAAATTTATTCCTTTTGGCATTATCCATTTTCATGATGACAAAGGAACATTTAGTTTTAAACTTGGAATTCAAGTCACAAAAAACATGTTAGATGTCATAATAACTGAGGCACTGAAAAAATACATCCTATTGTAATAACTAGATATCACAACTGAAAAGTATGAAACATCCTAGGCTTGCATAACTTTGAAAATGCTATCTTGCTAGGATCCTGGAAAAACAATTCTGCCTTCAATGGTGCTACCAATTAACATCACATTTGCTTTCTGAGTATTTTTAATGGTGTTTTGTGCTTTTAAATCTGTAGGTAAAAGATTTTAAATTAATCTTCCTCTAAATGGTGACATTCTGAATATTATTAACTGCATTACAAAATAGTACAATTGTACACTACAAAATGAAGGGAAATTTCAGAAATTGTATCTCTTAATTTGTGTACATTTGGATAATTCAAGCCTACATGTTTTTCCCCTGGCCTAAATTGGCTTTGGTTTTCTAACTCATATTCTTCCAGTGCCCTCTTTTGTTCTGTATCAAGCAGGCCCAACTTAAAAACAGGAATAATAATTCTAAAATGGTACAGAATTTCACAACGGAAAAAGAGCCTTGAGGGTGGTCCAGTCCATCCCTGTCATTTTAGGCACAAAGAAAACTTAGCTCTTGAGAAGTCTGTTATTTTCCTCATGACACTCAACTAGGAATTGGAGGAACAGGACTAAAAAACTGATTTTCTGAGTCATATTACATTGTCCATCAAGGAAATCTTAGGAGAAAAAGGTTATGGGATATTTTAATTTTTTAATTGTCAAAACATACCTAGAGCGTCTTAAAATTTAGAAAGTTTAGCTAAGAAGTTTGACTTCAGGGTGAAAATTTTGATACCATTTTGAACTACCTACCTTCAAATAAATGGGAGGTAAAAAATAAATGCATCAAAAAACATGAAGTTGGGCAAGTAATGACCTAAACTTGCTCCTTTTTTATTCCTTGTATTTTTTCCATCACATTAAAATATGCATTTCTATATTTATTAAATCAATTCATGAATCATCACGGAGTCATGGTAAGGTTTTTCAGGAGAAACATGTTTCACATATTCTCCTCTGTCTACAGCTATTGTCTTTGCTTCTTTTTCCACTACATTGGATAAGGTGACTTCACTCCTTCCCTCTACCCCCCAACCTTTTTTTTTTCTCATTAGAGTTGCCAGCTTCATGGGTTCCATTACTTAAGCTCAGACAGAGAGGAGAGATGTAATTGAGGTCCTTCCTAAAGAGTAGAGTCCAGAAAAAAAAAATGAATTTCCCTCTTTCTCTTTCCTTCTTTCCTTCTTTCCTTCCTTCCTTCCTTCCTTCCTTCCTTCCTTCCTTCCTTCCTTCCTTCCTTCCNTTTTCTCTTTCTTTCCCTCTTTCTTTCCCTTCCTTCCTCTCTTTCCTTCCTTCCTTCCTTCCTTCTTTCTTTCTTTCTTTCTTTCTTTCTTTCTTTCTTTCTCTCTCTCTCTCTCTCTTTCTCTTTCTTTCTTTCTTTCTTTCTTTCTTTCTTTCTTTCTTTCTTTCTTTCTTTCTTTCTTTCTTTCTTTCTTTCTTTCTTTCTTTCTTTCTTTTTTGGTTCCTTATCTTTCCCATTCAATGAATAGGAACAGTTTGTGGCAGATCCTCCTGTGCTTATACACTCTGATACACAGCTGGTAAATTTTTTAGCCCTCAGCATGTAGCCTGACTTGCACCAACATCCAGAGCTGCAGAGCTGGGGCCGGGCACATAGCTTCCGTTTTAGCTGTATGCAGAAAATTCACAAACCTGAATTTGGAAATTGAGGGGGAAAAAAAAAAGATTAAAATGCCTAACTGTGAAATATTCAAATTCCTTTCATTCAATTCATTTTCTTTATATGTGGGAAATCTTACAGTCCAATTATCCACTTAAATATAACTTCCAATCAGTAAATCGGGGTATTTTGCTATCTTCCATTTGGAAAAGACAGTGAAACATCACAATAAACCTGTTGTCAGAGATTTTTTTCTATTTGTTGACACCTCAAGCAATCACAAATTCTTTCACCTTCTATATTTAGACTACTGAAAAGTGGTTGTCGTTCAACATGATGATTCTAAAGTATATCACATGTTCAAACATAAAAAACGTTTTAAGTTTTGATGCAGAAACTAATTCAACAAAGGACAATATCCTTTAGAATATTTTTATTTAACAAAAATTTGCAGAAAACTGAATTTAGCTCAGCCTACATTTAATCAGAAAATCTATTTGGTCAAGACATCCTGTTACCTGAGCATTTTGTTCAAAATTCAAAATGTAGTACCTATCCCGAAAGTCATGTTCCAGACATGGTATTCAAACAATCCCATTTCTATTAAATTCAAATAAATATACATTTAAAAAATAGGAAACATATTGTTCAGTTCCACCATATTTTTCCATATTTGTTATATCAAATATCCTATGTGTATTGGGTAAAAAGATACATTCGGCAGGAGAGCTACACTCTTTATTAATGTGACTGCTTCCTTTTTTCAGCTGAATCCTGTCCATTGTACTTCTACATTCAGATATTCAGATAAATTATCTACTTTCACAAGCTTGGTGAAGAATTACCAGCTGTATATTTAGGCATACGCAGCAAATCTGAGATTTTCTTAGGAATATATGAGCTCTTTGTTAATAACCTTCTGCAAAGGATAGGAGGGAAAATTTTGTGGTTTCTCCAAAAGTATACAAAGTACCATATAATAATAATAATAATTTTCTTTTTTCTTTCCTTAAGTATCCCACTGAAAGTATTAATTCATGCTCAAGTGGTTTTGTTAAGTTTCATTCACCATTTGTTCTGATTTTTTAATACAAAAGAGTTTGCCATAATTGCAGCCTTACATACTAAACTGATGCTTTAAAAAAGATGTAGCATCTGCTGCTTTTCATATTTCAGAACACAGAAACAAGTAAAAGTAAATGAACTGAAACACCTTTAAAAGATAACAAATAAATGCCTTCACCTTTAGCTTTCGGATTTAAACTCCCTTGGATCTATTCTTTGGTTTTGCTAGGAACCAATACTTGTTTTTTAGATGTTGTTACTGCTTTAGTTTTGTGACTAATAATTCTGTTATAGCATGTACAATGCCATTTATGCACATAGTTTAAATTATACTATCTATACTAGCTAATAAACAAGTATATTGTTACTTGAGCATAGCAAACTGGTTACTAACTCCACTCACCTGGAAAGGTTTCCTATAGGCTTCCCCTTTTCCTCTAAAGACTTGTTTTTAGAGGATTGTTTACAGCTACTTTCGTTAGCTTTGGGTGAGAGAATGAGGAGTATATTTAACTCTATGTGAGTTTGACTCCTCTTTGTGAATCATATGGTCAATTTGAAATATACATTACTTAAATGTTCATTTAAACATTTTGTGTTCAAAGGAAAATATCTATCGTTTATACACAGACACAGTCATTATGTGTAGACCACGTTTTTCAGTGAAAAGTGAAAATAAAATTCAGTGGTAGAACTGCTCTCCATGAACATAAATTTGGCTCTCAGCCCTTACCACTGCTCTGCAATGCAGAAGCAATAGAGAGCAGGCTTTCTGAGTGTGTACACTTAGGAATGAGAAATAAATAACTGGCGGAATATGCTTAAGAATAATGTCTAGTGATAGAACTTTGAAAGAAGAACCTAGAGAATGTTATCTCCATATTAACACATAGTGAACTATTTAGCATACTAACATATATAGCACATGTAGAAGGAATGCTCTCAGCTGGAAGCATCATCTCATGTGCTTCACTCATTCATTCAACAAATACCTATTGAGCCAGATAGTGTCCTAGGTTGTGTGGATACAGTGGTGACCAAAGAACACAAAAATACCTGCCCTTATGGAGCAGTGATGGGAGATGGACTATAAACTCGTAAGTAACATAAATAGGATATTAGATAATGATAAGTGCTGTGGAGAAAAAAAAAACCATAAAGGAGGATAAGAAGTTGTGTGTGTGGGAAAGTTGTAATATTAAATAGCAGGGTCAGGAAAGACCTTGATGCTAAGTGTCACTTGAGCAAAGTCCTGAAGGAGATGAGGGTGTCAGCTATGGAAAAATCTGGTGGAAGAGTTTCACAGGAAAAGTAATAGCTACATGCAAAGACCCTGAGGTTGGATGAGTGGCTGGCGTGTTAGGGGGACAGGTTAAAGTAGCCTGAGTAGAGTGGGAGAGACGAGAAAGTAGAGGGACATGAGGTCAGAGTAGTAAGAGGGAAAGGAGAACATTTCTTACAGCTATGAAGGAGCCATCATACAGTTTTTGGCTTTTTATGCGATTGTGATGAGAAACTATTGTAGGGTTTTGAACAGAGGAATGAAATAATTTGACTTCTGTTGTAAACAAGTCATTCTGGCTGCTGTATTGAGAACAGACTGTAGCGGGCAAGAGTGGGAGCAGGAAATAGATCAATTGTGTGTGCTATTACAAGAGTCCAGGTGAGAGATGATGGTAGTTTGGAACAGGATAATGGCAAGTGGTTAGATTTGGAATAAATTTTGAAGGAGTACAAATAGATGTAGAATGTGAGAAAAATAGAGATATTAAGATTGTCAAATGTTCTACATATTTTCAAGTTATTTCTCACTTTAGGTACAGTATATATAAGGAACATGTGTAAAAAGTTGAAACTGATTCATATTAGAAACCTATCAGAGTAATTTCTTATTTAAGAGAAACACATAGTGAAACCATAAGAAAAGGACTTTTAAAATAAATAATTTACCCATTCTCTAATTTCTGTTTTTGGTGTCATTGTTTATATATGTTATTGAGTTTTCTAAAAGCAGGATACACCTAATTTTACATAAAACATAAGATCCTTTTGTTGATCAGGAACATTTTCGTTGAATGGAACTATACACGTCTATTCTCTATGGCAGAGGAGCAGCTCAAGTATATCCATATTTTACATAAGATAGCACAGAAAGAGCCTCGCTAACTGCTTAGGCTGTGTCTTACAGAGTGTTTATATGTGTGGGGGAGGGAGTTACAATGCATACAGTCTACCCATCAGAGACTTGTGAGGCAATGTTCACAATGAAAAACATTACTGACAGATAAAAGTCTCCTTTAGAGATAGCACGAAGAACTGAATTATCTCAATGGGCTTCTGTAATCCAACTATGATAATCAATTGCATCCATTGCCTCTATAGGGATGGTGTTGCCAAGAATGGAGTCTCCTTTCTTGCATGGTACTGGAGAAATGGACAAATTATTTTACTCTGAATCCCTTATTTTAATGTATTGCTCTGTCAATCATCAAAACTTTCTTCCCATTTCAATTCTTCCTCACGATAGACTGATTATAAGCCATTATTATGTTTAAAATCAACATTTTCTTTTAAAGGAGGTGGTTCTGACTTAAAGAACCCCTAGTCAAACTGGCAACATGCTCAGAGATCATCTCTTACATGGGCTATTTTTCTGCGAATATTTGCCCAGGTGGTTAATTTTATCCATTTGGTGTTGATTCGTTTAAATTTCCAGTTCAGACCGTAACATTTCTTGACCTCATCTAACAATTCTGGGGGTGTATTGTATTTCGAGCCTTCAGTTCTGTTGACTGATAAAATTCACATGGAGACATCTATTCTTTTAAAATGTATATAATGCATTTAAACTACTAAAGGATTAAGACTTTCATATTCTTAATTTTAGCTAAATGGATTCTGAGTTTCTGCCAGCTCTTACCCACAGTAAGGTATATTCAAAAGCTGTTCCTCTGGGATTAGTCACATCTCACTGAATTCACTCACTGATTAAAGGCCGAGTAAAGGTCAGTTGCTTTTAAGTGATCAATGAACCTATGAGGTATTTTCCTGCATTTAACCAATTTCTCAAATTATCATACAAAACCTGCCAAGGAAGGATTATAAGCAGGAACCATGACACATTTCTTTAGTTTCAACCCACTAAATTCAATCTTGTCTTACTTCAATTTAATTATCTTCTTACTGCTTAAAGGATAACCAAAAAACGTTAGCAGTTTTGCAGTTAAAAATATGACCACGTTACATTCCTTTAAAATAAAGAACAAAAAAACCAAAATGGCCATTTGAGGACATGAATAGAAATTCCCATTTTTAAAAAATTTACAATTTTATGATAACATTATATATACTGATATTTTGTGAGACCATTGCAGGTTTTTAAATGCTTTCATGTTTTTACTTTTTCTACCCCTTAACCACTAGCTATACTTTGTAATAATAGACAATTTATATTGCTGCAGATTAAAGTAAAATTTGGGCATATATATATACATATATATACACACTCACACAAAAGGCTTCATGATAATAAAGACAGCCACTATTTGTGGACCCTCACTAGTTCCATATGTTCCTCTGACAATATGTTTCTAAAGATGTACAATGGTTTAAGCTTGCTTTGGAGTTCAGAAACTGAACATTACCTAAGTACTGTGGCTGACCCACCATTATATTTCAATGTGCAAGCCTTTTAATGGTGAATCTCTAAACCACTCTATGGGCGTTACCATGGACACTAGGAGGCACTGCATTGCCAAATCAGATGGCTAGAAGAACATGGTTCTTTTAATATATTTCAGGTATCTGCAGACTTCCAGAACTGGATCTGTTACAGATAAATAGGATTTAGCTTTAATTTGTCAGAGATTTTCTGGCAGCATTTCAGCTACACATTTTTGTTTCATTCTCTTCTACACTCTGCCTCAGTTGGTATGTCATGTTTGTTAAAGACCTTATAGTGCAGACACATAGATTCCTAGATGTTAGTTAGTCTTGACAAAAAGGCCTATATTTAAGATTGAACTGGCAGATAAGGAAAAGGGAGATTTGCTTAGTTTTTCTCCTTCTCAGGAAGACATATTAAATCTTGGAGAGAAAGACTTATTTCTGCCTACACCCTTTCATTTGGTAAGTGTGATCCTTCATGCATTCCTCTTGTACTTTGTGGTCGTTACTATACATACTCTAAAACAATGAATTTAAAATCTATTTATGTTCTTGGGAGGATCTTCTTTGATAGGGATTCATTACGTAATCCAGTTGATAGACCGATGAAACTTATTCTCCTATGAAGAGGTTTGATTTACTAGGCTAATATAATTGTGCTATTATTTTTACCATAACATGTATTTTATCTTTTAAAATCTGTTTAAATTAAAGGTTATGGAATGAATTAAGTTTTAAGCAGAGGCCAAAAAGAATAAGACTAGTTCTTTACTTATTATATAATACACATAATTATATAATTAGATATTCTTATATATTATCAAATATTTCTCAAATATTTACATAAATTTATATTCAGTATTATAATTTTGCATCTGCAATAGTATTCTAAAGCTGATCTATGACGTTGAGCTAACCAATGTACTGTCAAACATTTATGTCTTTTTCTGATTCTAGTTATTTAAATTATTTTTACCTTTGGTCAAATTAACAGTTTTATTAGTATTAGGCCTGCACAAATTTAAGGCCTCTTTTCATGAACTGCTCTATGTCTCTTTTTTAGAGACTAAATCATTAAATATACATAATTCAGCAAAGTGTTATATAACATTATTCATTCTCTTCCCATATTAATTACTTTTATTTAGGCCACTTATTTAGAATTTCACCTGTATTGGCAAAACTATTATTTGTTTTCATCTCTACAGCGAATGCCCAACAGATGCATTAGGAAAATAGGCGAACAGCTGGTAAACAGACTTATTCACTGCCTCAGGGATAACAAAACAATTCACCAAATTCATCTTTCCCTCATTTACTTCACATTATCATAATTTCCAAATTCTCTGCTTTTGGTCTCTAAGGATTTGAGCATATCTAATGTATAATAGAAACTGAACCCAAACTTGTACTCCATCAGTTTTAATATTAGTTAACAGGATTTCTTTCCTTTTACTAAATTTTGTAGTATGCATTCTTGTTTTTTTTTAGTTGTTGAATTTTTAAGAAGTTTGTATAATTGATAAATAAAAGTGCAAATATTTATGGTATATAACATGATGTTTTGATATATGTATACCCTGTAGAATGGCTAAATCAAGCTCATTAGCATATCTATTACCTCATGTACTTAATATTTTCTGGTAATGAGAACACTTAAAATGCATTAAAATGTGTTCTGGTTTTTTATTGCTTCACCTTCCTTTTCTTTTTAATTACAACTTAAATTTCAAAGACTTACTATTATGAAGGTTGTGAACTATGTATTTCTTTCCTAATATCCTGAATTATACATTTTCAGTATTTAATATCAATATAATTTTAGAATTTTTATTTTTAACGACAGGATCACCCAGACCAAAGTGCAGTGGCATAATCATAGTTGGCTGCAGGCTTGAACTCCTGGGCTCAAGTGATCCTCCCACCTCAGCCTCCTGAGCAGCTAGGACTACAAGTGTGCAACACTATGCCCAGCTGTTTTTTTTTAATTTTAATTTTTGTAGAGATAGAGTCTCATGTTTCCCAGGAGGGTTTAGAGCTCCTGGGTTAAACCAATCCTCCCACCTCGGCCTCCCAAAGTACTGGGATAATAGGCATGAGCCACCATGCCTGGTCTAACTTCAGAATTTTTAAAATAATGTTATATTAATCTTCTGGGTTTGGATGAAACCAGAATCAGAGAGTTAGAAATACAAGGAATGTTGCAACCATTACCAAGCGTTGAGGCAAATGGCAATTTCATTATGCAAAGGAGGAGAAAACCCAGGGTCAGTGGTGTCCATCCAGGACTGAAAACTACATTACAGTTGAGAGATAAAGTGGTACATCAGAACCAAGAGCAACAAGACATCATGATAAGAAAGAGCCACCATTTGTGGGCCCTCATTAGTTCCAGGCCTTACACTCAGGCACTAGATAAGCAGGTAGGATTCCAGAACACTGCTGCTGAAAGTCAGAGCAAGAGATTGTTATGTGAGTGAAGAAAGTCATCAGAAAAGCAACTAGTCAAATGGGACAAAGAGTGCATTCTAATATATACCATATCATTAGAGTTCAGTAACTCACAGAAAGAGATATAACAATACAAATGAATTAGTAAAAAAAAAAAAAAAAAAAAAAAAAAACCTGAATATTCTCAGTGTTCTCTTCTTCCTTATGTGGTAGCTTAATTAATCGTTTTCAGAGAGATTTGTCCTAGACTTCCCTCTCAGTTAGTACATTTTCCCTGGGTGAACCAATCCACTCACGTGGTTCCAAAAGTTGATGACTCTAAAACTTACATCTCTGGCTCAGATCCCGCTCTTGCTTTACATACCCAGCTTTCTATTGCCTAGGAAGAATCTGGATGTCTTATAGGCTGCTCAAATTCTCCATGTTCAAAATCTAACTCATCACAACCATTTTCCCTGCATAAAACCTCCTACTCCTGGTTCACTCTCTCAGTGGTGCCACTATTCGGCCGGCTGCTCAAGCCATAAACCTGAGTCATTCTTGACTCCTGTCTCCCTTAAGCCTTTACATTCAATCTATCACCAAGTCCCATTAATAATAGCTTCTAAATATTTATCAAATAATTTGCTTCTCACCATCTCCAATACCCTTTCACTCATCTTAGCAATACTGTCTTTCTTCTGGACTACTGAAAGAAACCTTTTGTATCTGTCTTTGGCCCTCTAGTCTTTCCTCCTCTCCAATACTTTCTCCTCACTGAAGAATGGTTTTTGTATACTGAAAATTTGGTCAATTTATAATTTATTTCCTTTCTTTTCTTTTTTTTTTTTTTTTTTTTTGAGATGGAGTCTTGCTCTCTCGCCTAGGCTGGAGTGCAATGGCATGATCTCCACTCACTGCAACCTCTGTCTCTTGGGTTCAAGCGATTCTACTGCCTCAGCCTCCCAAGTAGCTGGGATTACGGGTGCCCGACACCACACCCAGCTAATTTTTGTGTTTTTAGTAGAGACGGGGTTTCACCACATTGGCCAGGCTGGTCTCGAATCCCTGACCTCAGGTGATTCGCCCGCCTCGGCCTCCCGAAGTGCTGGCATTAAAGGCATGAGTCACTGTGCCTGGCCTATTTCCTTTCTTAAAATCCTTCAGTAACTCCACATTGCCCTTGGGATAAAATCCAAGGCTCAGAGAGATTTTGACCATATGTACCATTTTGGTCTTATTTTATGTCTCCTGGCACTTCTGTTTTAAGTCATTCAAACCACTTTCATTTGTTTGAATGGGCATCCTATACCTTTCCTCCTAGCCTTTGCACAGGCTCCTCCCTCTCTTTACCTCAATAGCTCCTGGTAATCCCTTAGTTCTCAGTTTAGATATTACCTCCTCCAGAAAGCTTTTCCTGACTCCCAAGTCTGATAAGGTATCCCTTCTCTATTTTCCCTTCACATCTTTTAGTTCCTTCACCACAGCACGTAGCACTGTAACCTTGTACATTACCTGTTTCCCTCATTATGCTATAAATTTCATGAAGGCAGCAACACTGTTGCCTGCAGACCATTGTATTCCTGCAACTTAGCACAGTGTACAGTACAAAGTAGTTGCTTACAAATGTATTCTAATTAAGGGAAAGAGTGAAGAGACAAGGATTATCAACTTCAGAAGCCATGGCATAATCTGACTAATGTGAAACTTTTGGTATAAATCAATCAATCAAACGCATTAGCTTGAAGGGACTAGAGAAGTCCCTTTGTTCAATCTCCCACTCAATGCTAAAATCCCTATTACCTCATCCCTTAAACAGAGCTCTCTATCCTCTCTATGTGAATACTTTTAAGGACGCATTATTTTGCAAGGCAGTTAATCTCATTGATGGCTATATCTATTTTTTTGTCTTTCTCATACTTGAACGTTTTCCTGTTATAACTTTCATCCATTCCTCTGCCTTCTTTCTTTTATCTATGTTCTGTTTTTTTGAGCAACACAAAACGAATCTTTTCCATTTTACATGTAAGAACACGTCCAAGTATTTGAAGGGTGTTGTCATGTGCTTCCTAAACCATTAATCTTCAAGCTTTCATTTGCAATGGAATTGCCTAGGGAGCAGGTTAAATATGAAGATTTCCTGGTCCCATCTTCCAAGACTCGCATTCAATAGTTCTGGTATGAATCCTATGAAAACACTTTTTTTTTTTTTTTTTTTTTTTGAGATAGAGTCTTGCTTTGTCACCCAGGCTGGAGTGCAGTGGTGTGAACACAGCTTACTGCAGCCTCAAACTCCCGGGCTCCAGCAATCCTCTTGATAGAGACAGGAGGCAGTGAAATTCTGGGCAGAAGAGGGCAGGTCCCTAGCGAGGGCCCCACCCTCAAGCTGCAAAGCCTGATACCGCAGCCCAGAAGAGGGCAGGTCCCTAGCGAGGGCCCCACCCTCAAGCTGCAAAGCCTGATACGGCAGCCCAGAGTGAGAATATATGTCCCTGTTTTCCCTCTCGAATGTTGTCTTTTCCAAAACCATCCATGGCCCATCCTGCCCCCAATCCTGTGCCCCTAAAAACCTCAGGTTCAGCTGACAGAGAGAGGAGAAGCAGCTGGACATCAGAGACTATGGTTGGACGTTGGAGAGAAGCAGTTTGACTTCAGGGGTATAGCTTGACAGCATAGCTTTCAAGAGGAGTATGACAGGGGATAGCTGGACTTCAGGGGAGGATTGCTTTCCTGCCCCATCCCCTTTTCAACTCCCCATCCCACTGAAAGCCACTTGTATCAGCAATAAAATCTCCCCCATTTATCATATTCAGTTTGTTCGTGTGACCTCATTTTTCCTGGATGCTGGACAAGAGCTCAGAGCCACGAGTGTAGATACAAGAGGGCCCACTGAGCTATTAACACTTAAGCTGTCCACAGATGGCAGAGCTAAAAGAGCGCTGACTGTAACACTCCCTCTGGGGCTTTAGGGGTCATAGTCACCCTACTAGATGCTGCCAATAGGTCCTGCAAGCACTCACGCTGGCTCCTGCACCCACTCACCTGCATGCTCCCTCCTGCAAGTGGTGGAGTGCTGCGGGCTGAGTAAGCGAGGCACCCTGTCACGAGGCCCATGAAGGGGTCAAGGAAATATCTTGCTTCACTCCCACCTTAGCCTCCTGAGGAGCTGGGACTACAGGCGTGCATCACCAAGCACAGCTAATTTTTGTATTTTTTTTTGTAGAGATGGGGATTCGCCATGTTGTCCAGGCTGGTCTTAGATGCCTGAGCTTAAGCAAGCTGCCCACCTCAGTCTCCCAAAGTGATGGGATTACAGGCGTGAGCCATTGTGCCCAGCAAATACAAAATTTTAAAAAACACTCTAGATCATTTTTATGCAGATAGTCCACAGACTACTTGTCACAAAACACTGCTTAGGTAAAAATACTTGTAAAATTTTTCAATAAACAGTACTTATAAAATTTAATCCTCAAAGTCACTGGATATTTGTATCTATTCTCTTTAGGTGTAGTCCCCACAAGGAAACCAAATATTCAGGTGTATTTTGACTAATTAGAAGTGGACTTAGGATATGATCACATTTAACCTGATTTATGTTCTACTAAAACTATCCACAATTATCTTAACAATTTTTAGTAGACTTGGTCACATTATTTACTCTGTGATTGTGTGTTAACTGAAACCTTTTAGGGCAGGAATGAGTTTCAGGAATGGATGACCCAAAGCTCACAAATAATGTAAGCAAAACAGAAGCAAGACACTCTTCTGTGATAACTTTCATCCACTCCTCTACCTTCTTTCTTTCATCCAAGTTCTGTCTTCTTGAGCAACACAAAACTAATATTTTCATTTCTCCATATAAGAACACTTCCAAATATTTGAAGGATGTCGTCATGTACTTCCTAAATCATTAGTTCTCAAGCTTTAATGTGCAACAGAATTGAATGGGATGTGTGAATGGGATGAGATGACAGTAGATGAAAGTTTATCTGGAGAGGGGTAGCAATATGTAGTATTCCCACCAAAGGTGGCACACAGACTTCTCAGTAACTCCAGTTCCCCTTTCCCGCAGCCCATCAGATATTTTACAGCCAACCATGTGCAAGAACTACTGCTCACAGTCACCTATTTATCTTCTCTCTGCAATCAGCAGATTAAAAGTCTGCTTTGCCTCTTATTAGAAATCTAGTAGACCTGCTGTCCATCCTTTTAACCCACAAAAAGAATTAGAATTCTGTAGTCATTCTTCCTTATTCCAAACCCTGCCACACGAGGAGGAGTTGGAACCTTGGCACGCTTCTTTAAAAATGTGTTTGATCTCTGACAGATTACTGAGGGTACCTTGGCATATTTGTGGAGGATGATCTAAAACTCTAAAAATAGCTATAAACACAATTCTTTCACATGCATACAATTTGAATAGGCCTGGAAAGATGCTTTTAAGCTCATAAAAGTGTCATAGAATGTTATGAATTGGCTTTACATGCCTCAATACACCCAGTGTACAGATTAGCACTTTCTGTTACGACACCCAGGCTCTGTGCCTTCTACTCTAAACAGCAGGAAAAATTTATGAGCTAGAAAACCTCTCTTGGATTTGGCCTTAGGGAAGTAAGGAGTGGAATTTTGTTGCTCACAAGGCTAGAGTGTGAGGCTCCCAGGAATCAGGAAGTGGGGGGTGCAGTCACATTAAGTGAAAAAGCAGGATTGCAAATAACAAAACTTTGAAACACAGCAGCCTTATGTTGAATGCAAGGATAGAGAGATGATTGCAACTGTGATGTGGGGAGAGGAGAATTTAGAATGTGGTTTTGAGGAAAAAAAGATCACACTATTGCAGACATTAGGATTAAATGATTTCAATTGTCACACACATACATGTGTGCCTCAAAAAGAGTTGGCATCAGACTCTTTCCAGTGGTACCCAGAAGCCAATTATGAGGTGGTGGTTCTGAGGCTTATGTTGTAGTCACCTTTGCGTTTCTCTATTCATGGAACGAACATTTTTGAGTATCAAATGTGTGCCAGAACACAAATATGAATTTGATACAGCCTTTTAGGAGTTTTTGTCCAGGTGAGAAGAAACAAGACAATTAAAAGGATGGTCATATACTGTAATACTTTATCTGATAGAGCTAAGCACAGAATGTTTTGAGAACACAGTGAACTGGAGGGAAGCAAACTGATGAGAAGTTGAAGAAAGGCTTTTTGGAGAAGTGATGCCTGAACTGAATCCTGAAAGATGAGTAGGACTTACCTAGAGGGAAGAGTTTGGGAGGTCATTTTAGTCAGGAGGAGCTGCATGGTATGTAAGTATTTCAGCATGGTTAGACTAGATAATAAAGTGCAAAGAAAGTGAATGGTCAGAGATGAGACCACAGAAATAGGCAGGAGCCAAATTTGGAAGACCCTATATGCCTTACCAAAGCAGCTGAACTTTCTCCTACAGGCAACAGGGAAGCTGGTAAGTGACCATTTTTGATAATTCATTCTGGTAGCAGCATGGAGAATGGAAAGAACCAGAGGCAAGACCAGTGCGGAGGGACTAGTTAAGAGTGGTAATAGTCGAGGACGGAGATGACTGGGGTCTCAACAAAGATAGTAGCATAGGGGATGGCAGCAAGGAGATGGGTTTAAGACTATTGAGAAAGACTTTTGTTGCTGTCCTTGTTTTGTATTGTTTTGATTCAAGGCTTACTTTGACTTGGAAGTCAAAGTAGTTGATGTGGTAGCAGGAGAAAGAGGGCAATGGGATAGTGTGATGCAATATCACAAAAGCTTATTTCAGATAAGATATTTGTGAAAAAGAATTAATTCTGAAAATACTCTTTAAAAATTGCTTTTTTTTTTACTCAGCTTGCAAGAGTAATTATTTGCTGAAGATTGGTTGCTTAGCCTATTGAGGGTTAATAACTCATGTGGTTTAGCATGTTCTAAGAAATTGTTCAGTGGGAATAAGGCAAGTTAGGGTCACAGCGAGGGAGAAAGGCTCAGCCAGCTGTCTCTTTTTCTTCTTTACAGAAGCACAAATACCCTCTAAGCAATCCCACATAAAAGAAGCTTTCCATGCCAGAAGTCTGTTTATTTTGCAAAGGAAGAGTCCAGAAAACCATATGGAATGCAATTGATGACGATATTTAGTTCAGAACGTAAGAACAGAATAAATAATAAATTATTAAGACATGATACAGAATCACTGAGAATTAAGTTTAAAATACTTTAAAAAGTTTTTAAAATTATAGATTGATATAATCATTTTAAAATGAATCTTATATAAAACAAAAATCAGAATAGTGTAAAATTATAGATTGATATAATCATTTTAAAATGAATCTTATATAAAACAAAAATCAGAATAGTGTATCGGATTATGAAATGAAGTTATAATGGAAAACAATTATACACAGAACATTGATGAAACTAAATTCTCTATACTAAATAAATTAATCAGGAAGAATTACATGAAACGTTATGACTGAATGAGAATAGAAACTATCACAGGCTTAGACTATGTAAATGATATTACATGATTAATCTTTAATATGGATGTGAAAGGTGACATAAACATTAAATTAACACTAGATTGCAATGTTAAGGAAATAAGGGATAGAACTAACAATGTGAGAGAAATAAGTGTCTCATCTGTCTCCACGTCCTGTTGAATCCTCCCATAAAATACGTCTTAAATTTGTCTCTTAAACATTTCTAATACCACGACCTTAGTCTACCACAATAGTTAATCTCTCCCACTCCACTTTTCCTCTACTTAACCCCATTGAGCATAATGATGCCAGATCCTCTTCGAGAAACTTCATTGATGAATCTAATCTAGTTTCCTCTTTCTGACTTGAAGGTCTTCCATAACTCAGTTCCATTCTACCTGTGTAAGATATTTCCCGTTCTCCCCAAAATTCTCCCTTTGTTCTGAACAAGCCATGCTGCATATTGTCCCTAAAATACTACATGCTCATTTCTGTCTTTGTCCCTTCCTGAGGTGTCATATCCTTTCTGCTTTGCCTGCCCTATCTTCCTTCACGGCTCAGGTCAAGTTCCAATCCCTTCATAAAGATTTCCTTCACTCTCTTACTTCTCTGATTTCCCAATACTATTTTAGATGGAACCACATACTCTCTAGACAATTTAACTATTTAATATAAGCAAGTTTTACTTCTTCAACTACATTGTAAATTCACTAAGGGGATAATAATGCAATATTATCTCAATCATCCCAACTGAGTTTAGGCCATTTTTATTCTAACAGTTTGATACAGTGGATAATGTAGACTATGACATTTGGACCCTAAAGACATTTTGACTTCTCACTTATACATATAAACATTTGGTTCTGAATTACATTACATATCACTGACCCTTTTTGTTGAAGAAGTATATTAAGAGTGAACAGAGTTCACTCTTTCTTTTTTTTTTTTTTTTTTTCTTTGAGACAAGAGTCTCTCTCTGTCACCCAGGCTGGAGTGTGGTGGCATGATCTCAGCTCACTACAACCTCTACCTCCTGGGTTCAAGAGATTCTCATGCCTCAGCCTCCCAAGTAGCTGGGATTACAGGCACACATCATGACACCTGGCTAATTTTTAAATTTTTAGTAGAAATGGGGTTTCACCATGTTGTCTAGGCTGGTCTTGAATTCCTGGCCTTAAGTGATCCACCACCTTGGCCTCCCAAAGTGCTGGGATTACAGGTGTGAGTCACCGTGCCCGGCCAGTTCACTCAGTTTAACTCTTCAACCAATTTTCTATTAAGTTGTATAAAGACATTTTAATATTTCTATATTAATTGTTATTTTATGGGAATTTTAATCTTAAACAATCTCTTTCATATTAATTTTACAATGAATATTTATCAACTTTAACATTTTTTTCTGGAGGTGTAATTGACAAAATAAGCTGCACATAATGGAAGCGTACAATGTCCTAAGTTTTGGCATATGTTTACACTCATGCAGCCCACGCTAGGATTAAGATGGTGAATATACACATCACTCCCAAAAGTTTCCTCATAACTCTTTGCAATTTCTCTTCCCGTATTTCCACACCCACATTCCTTCCAGGAAACCACTAATTTGGTTTCTGTCAGTATAGATTAGTTTGCATTTTTTAGAGTTTTATGTAAATGGAATAATATATTTGGGTAGATCATATGGTAAGTGTATGTTTCACATTTTAGGAAACTGCCACACTATTTTCCAAAGTGGTCTTACTATTTTACCTTCCCAACAGCAGTATATGAGGATTCCGGTTTCTCCACATCCTTGTCAATATTTGGTAAGGCTAAGGCTAATCCTTTGAATTTTAGCCATTCTAGTAGGTGTGTAGTATTATCTCATGTGGTTTTATTTTTGATTCATTTTTTGTTTTATTTTCGTTTTTGAGACAGGGTCTTGCTCTGTCATCCAGGCTGGTCAGTCTGAAGTGCAGTGATGTGATCATAGCTCATTGTTATAGTCTTGACCGCCTGAACTCAAGATATCCTTCTGCCTCAGCCTCCTGAGTAGCTCGAACTACAGGTGTGTGCCACCATGACAGGCTAATTTTTAAAATTTTTGTAGAGATAAGGTCTTGCTATGTTGCCCAGACTGGTCTTGAACTCCTGAACTCAAGTAGTCCTCCTGCCTTAGCCTCCTAAAGCACTGGGGTTACAGGCATTAACCGCTGCTCCCAACCTATTTTTCATTTCTTAATGACTAATGATGTTGACGTCATTTTATGTGCTTATTTGTTATTCATGTACTTTCTTTGTTAAAGTGTTAAAATCATTTGCTCTTTTTTTATTGGGTAGTTTGTTTTCTTATTATTGTTTGTGACTCATTACTCTGGAGAGTTGTATGCACAGCGTAGATACAAGCCTTTATCCTACACATGATTTGCAAATATTTTTGCTCATTCTGTCATTTGTCTTTTCATTCTCTGAACAGTGTTTTTCAAAGAACAGAGGTTTATTTTTCAAAAGACCAGGACAGCCTGGGGAACATAGCACAACCTCATCTCTACAAACAAACAAACAAAACAAAACAAAACAAAAAAATTTAGCTGGACCTGGTTGTGTGGGGGCCTGTAGTTCCAGCTAGTCAGGAGGCTCAGGTGAGAGGATTGCTTGAGCCCAGGAAGTTGAGGCTGCAGTGAGCTGTGATCATGCCTCTGCACTCTAGCCTGGTGACACAGAGAGACCTTGCCTCAAAAAAAAAAAAAAAAAAAAAGGCAGAGGTTTATAATTCTGATGAAGTCCAATTTCATTTTTTTAATGACGTACTTAAGAGATCTTTGCTTAAATCAAGGCCACTAAGAGTTCTTCCTATATTTTAATTTCAGATTTAAGTCTATGATGCATTTGAGATTAGTTTTTACATATGATGTGAGATACGGATTCAAGTTAGTCTTTTTTTGCATATGGATGTCCAATTCTGCTTAGCGACATTTGTTGAAACTAGCCTTTTTCCCACTGACTTGTCTTTATACCTCTGTCAAAAGCCATTTTTCCATATGTATGAGATTATCTTTGGATTTTCTATTCTGTGCCATTGATGGATTTCTCTATCTTTACACCAGTACTACACTGTCTAGATTAGTATAACTTTTTAGTAAGCCTTAAAATCTGGTAGTCTTAGTCTTCCAACTGTGTTCTTTTTTTTCAAATTGTTTTCACTATTCTATATCCTTTGCATTTTCATATGAATTTGAAAATTAGTTTGTCTGTTTCTACAAAAATGCCTGCCAAATTTTGGGGGCGAACTGGCATCATAAAAACATTGATTCTTCTAATCCATGAAACTGATATAGCTCTTCATTTACTTATGTCTTATTTAATTTCTTTTAGCAATGGTTTGTAGCCTTCAGCATACAAGTTTTTACATTTTTGTGAGATTTATGCCCAAGTATTTTATATTTTTTGATACTATGGTGAAATATATTTATTTTCATTTGAATTTTTAATTGTCTACTGTTAGGGTATAATATGCAATTGATTTTTGTATATTGACTTTCTATGCCAAAACTTTGCTAAACTCGTTTATTTTTTTGTGTAGCTTTTTTGTAGATTCCATTGGATTTTCTGCACAAATGATCATAGAATCTGCAAATAAAGATAGTATTATGGTTTTACTTCTTTCCAATCTGGATGTCATTTTTTCCTTCCTTCTTTCTTTCCTTCCCTTCTTTTTCTTTCCTTTCATCCTCCCTGCCTTCCTTCTATCTCTTCTTCCTTTTCTTTTCCCCCTCCTTCCCTTCCCTCTCTCTTCAATTCCTTTTTTTTCCTCCTCTTTGCCTTCTTACTCTGGAAACTTCAGTACAATGTTCAATGAGTAGTGAGAGTAGACATCCTTGTCTTATTCCTGATCTTAGAAAATGTTCAATCTTTCATTACTAAGTTTATTGTTATCTGTAGGTGTTTCACAAATCCTCCTTTTTTTCTGGTTGAAGAAGGACGTTTCCTTCTATTTCTAGTTTACACAGAGTTTTTATTAAAAATAATATTAGACTTTTTTTAAAAAAAAAAGCTTTTTCTGCATTAATTGAGCTGCTCATATGGCTTTTCTTTTTAGTTTGTTTATTGGTGAATCACACTGAATTTTTTTTAATGTTAAACCCTACTGGGTCTTGATGTATTATCCTTTTAATATATTGATACAGTTTGATAAATTTTGTGTTTAGATATTTTGCATCTATATTCACAAAAGTTATCAGTCTGTTGTTTTCTTGTAATGTCTTTGTCTTTTTTTATGACAAGGTTGGCCTGGTATAATAAAGTGGTATAATCTCCCTTCTCTTAAGTATCCTGGAAGGACTTGTATAGAATTGGTATTATTTTGTCCTTAAATATTTTGTAGATTTCTCCGGTGAAGCCATCTGGGTCTGGAGTTTTCTTTATGATATGTTTTAAAACTACAAATTCAATTTTTAAAATAGACATAGGGCACCTCACTCAACCTCTATTTTCTTGAGTGACCTGTTTGTCTTCCAAGGAATTTGTTCATTTAACCTGTTATTAAATTTATTGCCAAAAAGCTATTCATAATATTCTTTTATTATCACTTTAATGTCTGTAGATTCTGTGGTGATGTTCCCTCTTCATTCTTGATATTGGTAATTTGTGTCTTCTCACTTTTTATCTTAGTCTGTTTAGAGGTTTTTCAGTTTTACTGATCTAAAAAATCCATATTTCCTTTCATTGATTTTTCTGTATCAATTCACTTTTCTTTCTTTCTTTCTTTCTTTCTTTCTTTCTTTCTTTCTTTCTTTCTTTCTTTCTTTCTTTCTTTCGACAGGGTTTCATTCTATCACCCAGGCTGAGAACAGTGGCACGATTATAACTTATTGCAGCCTTGAATCCTTCCACCTCAGTCTCCTGAGTAGCTTAGACTACAGGCCCCTGCCACTATACTCGGCTAATTTTTTATTTTTTGTAGAGATGGTGGGGGGGTCTCACTATGTTGCCCAGGATGATCTCGAACTCCTGGACACAAGTCATCCTCTAGCCTGTGTCTCAGGATATATTCCTGACAACCTGGTTGAACCTAAAGGATATCATGTGAAATAAGTAAACAAGTTGTCAATGGAATACAATTCAGTTATTGAAAAGAAAGAAATCCTGTCACTTGTTCTTTTTTTAATCACTTGGATGACAGGATTTGATTATTTTTAATAGCTGAATTGTATTCCGTTGTGTATACATACCACATTTTCTTTATCCATTCATTTGTTGTTGGACACTTAGGTTGATTCCACATCTTGGTTGTTGTGAATAGTTCTACAATAAATATAAGAGTGCAAATACATCTTTGACGTACTGATTTAATTTCCTTTAGGTACAACATACCCAGTAGTAGCAACAGACCCACTATGATCTTATTGGATCACATGGTAGTTCTATTTTTAACTTTTTGAGCAACCTCTATACGGTTTTCCAAATTAGCGGTGCTAATTTACATTCCCACCTACAGTGGTTAAGAGATCTCTTCTTTACACATCCTCACCAGCATTTGTTATCTTTTGTCTTTTTGATAATAGCCATTCTAACTGCAGTGAGGTGATATCTCATTGTGGTTTCAATTTGCATTTCTCTGATGGTTAGTGATGTTGAACATTTTTTCATATACCTGTTGGCCATTTGTATGTCTTCTTTCGAGAAATATCTATTAAGATATTTTGCCTATTTTCTCGTTGGATTATTTGTTTTTATATTTTCTTGCTATTGAGCTGTTTGTTCCTTACATATTCTGGATATTAACCCCTCGTTAGATGTATTGTATGCAAATATTTTCTATTCTGTGGGTTGCCTGTTTGCTCTGTTGAGTCTTTCCTTTGCTTCACAGAAGATTTTTAGTATGATGTAATCGTCCATTTTTGGTTTTGTTTCCTGTACTTTTGAGGTCTTATCCAAAAATATCCTTGTCCCGTCCAACGTCTTAAAGTGTTTCTCCTATGTTTTCTTCTAGTAGCTTCATAATTTCAGATCTTAATATTTAAATTTTTAATCCATTTTTAGTTTTTTTAATATGGTGAGAGATACAGGTTTGGTTTCATTCTTCTGCATATGGATATACAATTTTCCCAGCACCATTTATTGAAGAGACAGTCTTTTCCCCAGTGTGTGTTTTTGGCACCTTTGTTGAAAATCAGTTGGCTGTAAATGCACAGATTTATTTCTGGGCTGTCTATTCTGTTCCATTGTTCTATGTGTCTATTCTTATGCCATTATCATGCTATTTCAGTTATTATAGCTTGGTGATATATTTTGAAACCAGGCACGATTTATTCTTTGACCTATGACTATGTAAAGTATACTATTTAGTTTCCACATATTTGTGAATCCAAAATTTCTTTCTGTTATTGTGGTCAGAGAGTATACTTTGTATAGTTTCAGTTCTTTTGAATTTATTGAGACATGTTTTATGTCCCAGCATATGGCCTACCTTGCTAAATATATTGTGTGCCTTTGAAAAGATTGTGCACTCTGTTGTTGTATAGAATATTCTATAAATGTCAATTAGGTCAAGTTGGTTTAGTTTTGTTCAGGTATTTTATATGGTTACTGATTTTCTGTCTTCCCGTTCCATCAATTATTGTGAAAGGGTTATTGCAATCTCTGACTATAATTGTTGCTTTCTCTATTGCTCCTTATAGTCCATTGCTGCTTTCTAGATTTTGAAGTTCTGTTATTCATAAAAATATTGTTGTGTCCTCCTAATGGATTGATCATTTTACCATTGTGAAATGACTTTCTTTATTGCTAGTAATATTCTTTGCTCTGAAATATACTTAGTCTGTTACTAATGTAGCTTTCTTTTGATTAGCATCTTTTTCTATTTTTTTTACTTTTTATCTATTCATGTATTTATATTAAAATGCACTCTTTGTAAGTGGAAAGTAGTTAGGTCTTGCGTTCTTATTCAATTTGACCATTTCTGCCTTTTAAATGGGGTTTTATTTACATTTATTAACATTCACATTTAATAATTATTAGTGTGGTTTTGCTTATTCCTATCATCTTGTTATTTATTTTCTGTTTCTCCTGCCAGTCTTTTACTTGCTTTTCCCTTTTTTAATGCCTTCTTTTGAATTAAATGTGTATATTTTTACTATTCTATATTATCTTCTTTGTTGGCTTATTAGCTATAACTCATTGTTTTGTTTCTTAGTACTTGCTTTAGGGTTTATAGTATAATTTATCACAGTCTACTTGCAAGTAATATTTTTCCTGTTCACATATATTATAAAAACTTTACATTAGTGCATTTCCAATTTTCCCTTCACAGCCTTTCTGTTGGGGTCAATAAACTTTATCTGTAAGGGGTCAAATAAGTTTTTTCAGCTTTGTGAGCCATACGGTCTCTGTCACTACTCAACTCTGCAATTGTAAAACAAAAGCAATCATAGACAATACGAAGATGAATTAACACGACTATGTGCCAATAGACCTTTATTTACAAAAATGGATGCTGAGCTGGATTTAGCCCACAGACCCCATGGTTTGCTAACCTTTTCTTTTTGCTTTTGTTTTCATACCTTTTACTATCACATCTGTCAGAAACCCATGTTACTTTATCATTATTGTTTTTGAAACAGCCATTTATCTTTTAAAGAAATTTAAATAATAAACATTAAAAATATATATTTACCCATGAAGTTACCAGTTCCAGTGTTCTTCATTCTTTTATGTAGATCCATGTTTATGTTTGGTATTATTCTCCTGCTGTCTGAAGCACTTCCTTTAACATTTCTTATAGTATAAGTCTGTTGGTGATGAATACTTTCAACTTTTGTATGTGTGAAAAACATCTCCTTTTTTTATCCTTCATTTTTGAAGGGCTTTTTTAGTGGATATAGAACTCTAGGTTGACAGTTTATACCCTGGTATTTTAAAGATGTTACTCCTCTGTCTTCTTACTTGCATTACTTCTGATATACTGTAATCTTTAGCTTTTTTCTCTGTACATAATGTATCTTTTACTCTGGCTGCTTTTAAGATTTCATCTTTGTCATTGGCTTAGGGCAATTCAATTATGATATGCCTTGGTGCAGTTGTCTTTGCATTTCTTTTGCTTGGAGTTCATTGAGTTTCTTGGATGTGTTAGTTTATCATTTTCATCAAATGGGAAAAATGTTTTCCATTATTTCTTCAAAAACTTTTTTGTAACTTATCTCTCTTGCCTTTTTTTGGCAAGTCTCCAATTACATACATATTAGGCCAGTTGAATACATCTGTTTGCCCTATTTATTTATTTTTGGTCTTTTTTAAATCTCTGTGTTTCATTTTAAATAGTTTCTATAGCTACGTCTTCATTATCACTAATCTTTTATTCCACAATGTCTAATCTGCAGTTAATCTCACCTTGTTATTTTTCATCTTGGTCATTGTAATTTTTATGTCTAGACTAATCTTTTCTTCCATAGTGCCTAATCTGTAGTTAACCACATCTTGTTATTTTTCACATCTTAGTCATTGCAGTTTTCATGTCTGGATGTTCAGTTGGGTCTTTTTAAAAATCGTGCATGTCTCTACTATAGGTTTTAACATATAGAACACAGTTATAATGACTGTTTATATGTCTATGTTTGGTACTTTTAACATCTGTATCCATTTTAGGTTGTTTTCAATTGATGGATTTTCTCCTTGCCATGGGTCATATTTTTCTATTCCTTTGTGTATATGGTAATTTGTTCATTGGATGCCAGAAATTGTTAATTTTATCTTTCTGGATATTTTTGTATTGCTATAAAATTATTTAACTGTGTTCACAGTTAAGTTACTTGGAAACTGATCCTTTTAACTCTTACTTTTAAGATGTGTTAGGCCAAACCACAGCTGTGTTTAGTTTAGGGTTAATTATTCTCCACTACTGAGGCAAGATCCTTCTTGGTTCCATACTCAATACCCACGAATTATAAGGTTTTCCAGTCTTGTTTATAGGAATGTGTGCTAATCCCTGCCATGTGTGAGTTCAAAATACTATTACCTTTACTCATTTTGGAGGGCTGTTTCCTGGGCTTTCGGTAGTTTTCTCACATTCTGATGAATATTTAAGATAGACTCTCTGCATATCTCCTGAGTTTTCTGTGTGACTCTCTCCTATCCAGTGAACTATTCTGCAAATTGTAGCTGTCTTGGTGTCCATGAAATCTCAAGTTTCTCTCCTAAAATTAGGTTGTCCTCCAGGTTCTGCCTGGATTTCCCCTCCTTGCCTCATGGCCTGAAAACTCTCTTAAAGCAATAAGATTGGGCATTTGTAGATCTCACCGCCTTCGTGTTCCATAACTCAGGTGTCACTGTTCTTGTTGCTTGATGTTCGGTGTCTTGAAAACCACTGTCTCATATACTTTGTCTAAGTTTTTGGTTATTTCAAGTGGGAGGGTAAATCCAGTCCCTATTTTTCCATGTTGGCTTATAGCAGAAGAACCAACACTGTTTTTTGGGTCATATATAATATAGTAAAAGTATTAGAAAACTTAACATACCCAGCACTGACAATGTTCTTGCACATATTATTGTTGACAATATAAATTGGTACAAACCTTTTGGAAAGAAACTTGGCAATACTTACTAAAATATTATTATTATTATTTTTGACAGAGTCTGGCTCTGTTGCCCAGGCTGGAGAGCAGTGGGGCGATCTCAGGTCACTCTCTGCCTCCTGGGTTCACGCCATTCTCCTGCCTCAGCCTCCTTAGTAGCTGGGACTATAGGCATCCGCCACCATGTCCAGCTAGTTTTTTTTTTCTTTTTGTATTTTTAGTAGAGACAGGGTTTCACTATGTTAGCCAGGATGATCTCGATCTCCTGACCTCATAATCCGCCCTCCTCGGCGTCCCAAAGTGTTGGGATTACAGGCGTGAGCCACCATGCCCAGCCAATACTTACTAAAATATTTTAAAATATTTCATCCCAGCATTTTGGGAGGACAAGGTGGGAGGATCATTTGAGCCCACGTGTTTGAGACCAGCCTGGGCAACATGATGAGACCTGTCTCTACAAAAAATAAAAATTAGCCTGGGATGGTAGCATGTGCCTGTGGTGCCCGCTACTTGGGAAGCTGAGGAAGGAGGATAGTTTGAGCCTGGGAGGTCAAGGCTACAGTGAGCTGTGTTCACGTCACTGCACTCTAGCCTGAGGAACAGACCAAGACCCTGTCTCAATAAATAAATAAATAAATAAATATGTGTATGTGTGTGCATATATATATATATATATATATTTCTACTCTATGATTAACTGATCTTCTTGAAATCTAGCATCCAGAAATATAAACAAAAATGCTTTTTCATAATATCTTAATAACAAGGTTATACATAATAAAGGAATATTGGTAAGAACTCAAATAGCCAATCATAAATGCAAGTAGTATATGATTATGTAATATAGGGTAATACATATCATATAGCAGGGGTCCCAAAGCCCTGGGTGACGAACTGGTACTGGACCACATAACAGGAAGTGAGTGGCTAGTGAGAGAGCAAAGCTTCATCTGTATTTACAGCCGCACCCCATCACTTGCATTACCATCGGAGCTCTGCCTCCTATCAGATCAGCGGGGATTCTCTTAGGAGTATGAACCCTATTGAGAACTTCGTATGCAAGGGATCTAAGTCATACATTGCTTATGAGAATCTAATGTCCGATGATCTGTCACTGTCTCCCATCACCCCAGATGGGACCATCTAGTTGCAGGAAAACAAGCTCAGGGCTCCCACTGATTCTACATTATGGTAAATTGTGTATTTCATTATATATTACAATGTAATAATAATAGAAATAAAGTTTACAATAAATATAATACGCTTGAATCATCCTGAAACCACCCCCGCCCCTCCCCCGCCCTCCGCAACACCAACTGGTCTGTGGAAAAATTGTATTCCATGAAACCTGTCCCTGGTGTCAAAAAGGTTGAGGATTGCTGTTATATAGTATATGATTATAATATTTCTAAAGAGTATGTCACAATACAAATAAATGCTTATAATATGTATAAATAAAATAGATAATTAATGAAATAAGAATTTGTGCTAATAGGAAAACCTAGAACCAAATGTATAAAAATATCACCCCCAAATACAACGAAATGGTTGTATTTGGGAGCTGGGTTTATGAGTAAGTTTTCATAATGAAGAAAAAACCTTGAAAAAGGTTGTGATAATCTTAGGTTCATGATACTTTAAAAAAGAAGCCAGTCTATTTAAGTCCATATAAGAAAGTATGTTGATTTGAAGTTTAATGGAAGTTGTCAATGAGCAAACGTAGTAATTTTACTTAAGTTAACCAGGCAGCACTTAGCAATTGGCAATCACTACTACATGGGGATAGCCTGGAAGGAGTAAAGTAACTAAGTATTTTGGGGCTGAGAAAAGACACTAATGCAGATGGATAACTGCCAGGAGTTATAGTGGTTTAGAAACTGGGTTTAGGAGTCAGGCATGCTTCTATTAAAATTTTTGCTTTGCCACTTCTCAGCTGAAACCTGAGATAAATAACTTAATTTCTCTGAACAATCGTTTCCTCACTTACAAAATGGAGACAATAATGATGTCTGTGGCTGGGCGTGGTGTTTCACATCTGTAATCCCAAACTTTGGGAGACCGAGGTGAGAGGATTGCTTGATGTGGCAATCAAAATGTGGTGAATCCCTGTCTGTAAAAAAAATACAAAAATTAGCCATGTGGTGGTACAAACCTGTAGTCTCAGCTACTCAGGAGGCTGAGGTGGGAGGATCATTTGAGCCTGGGAGGTCGAGGCTGCAGTGAGCTGTAATTGTGCCGCTGCACTCCAGCCAGAGCAACAGAGCGATATCTTGTCCAAAAAAAAAAAAAAAAAAAGCCTGCTTCACAAGACTCTTGTGAAATTAAGAGAGTTAATTTACCTTTAATACTAGCTGTCATACTTTGAGTACTTACTATGTGCTAGAAGCTCTTTCAGGTGTTGTATTTATATTAACTAATTTTAATCCTCTCAATATTCCTACCAGGTAGGTAGCATTATCATCCCTATTTTTCAAATGAGGAAACAGACGCAAAGAGAAGATAAGTACTTGCCCAAAACCACATAGTTATTAAGTGGCAGAGGAGTAGAAGCAGAAAGGACTAAATTAGGAAGTTACTGTAGTAGTCCAGAGAAAATAGTGACTTGAATTGAGGTTACAGCAGTGGAGATGCTAGTAATGTGAACAGAGACTTTATTCCAGTGAACAGTTTACAAACAGGGGAGATACAGACTTTGGTGTAAAATGAAGGCGTGTTCCAGAGAACAAACAGTTTGTGTGTGTGTTTTTGAGTCAGGGCCTCACTCTGTTGCCCAGGCTGGAGTGCAATGGCACGATCACAGCTCACTGGAGCCTCAAACTCCTGAGCTCACGGGATCCTCCCACCTCAGCCTTTCCAGTAGCTGGGACTACAGGCACATTTAACCATGGCTGGTTAAATTTTTAATTTTTTTGTAGAGATGAAGAGGACCTTGCCCAGGCTGGTCTTGAATTCTTGGGCTCAAGCAATCCTCCTGCCTTGGCCTCCCAAAATGTTGGGATTGCAGGCATGTGCCACTGCACCTGGCAAGTTTGTGTTTCTTTCTTTATTTTATTATTGTTATTATTTTTAAGTCCCGGGGTACATGTGCAGGACTTGCAGGTTTGATACATAGGTAAACATGTTCCATGGCGGTTTGCTGCCCCTATCACCTAGGTATTAAGCCCAACATGCATTAGCTCTTTTCCCTAATGCTCTCTCCACCCACCCTCTCTCGACAGGCCCCAGTGAGTGTTGTTCCCCTCCCTGTGTCCATGTGTTCTCATTGTTCAACTCCCACTTATAAGTGAGAACACGCAGTGTTTGGTTTTCTGTTCCTGCATTAGTTTGCTGAGGATAACGGCTTCCAGATTCATCCGTGTACCTGCAAGTTTGTGTTATTTTTAAATAATTATTTATTTATTAATTATTATTATTACTTTTTGAGACAAAGTCTTACTCTGTGACACAGGCTGGAGAGCAGTGGCTTGATCATGGCTCACTGACACCTGAAACTCCTGGGCTCAAAGCTATCCTCCTGCCTCAGCCTCCCAAGTATCTGGGACTACAGGTTCATGCCACCATGTCTGGCTATTTTTTTTCTTTTGCAAATGCGGGGGGAGTCTCACCATGTTGATCAGGCTGGTTTCCAACTCCTGGGCTCAAGTGAACCTCCCACTTTGGTCTCCCAAAGTGCTAGGATAACAGGAAGGAACCACCATGCCTGTGAGTTTGTCTTTTATAGCAAAAATTAAAACCAAGGTTCGAATGAGGTCCATTTATGCAAATGAAGGATTCAAACTTGCTTAGTTCTGATTGGTTGACACAGCCAAGTCCTGACTGGTTGATACAACTGATCCCTGATTGTCCAGGGCAGGTGAATTCCGATTGATTGGTTTCCAAGTTCCAAACTAGAAGTCTGTCAGACTTTTCTTTCAAACAGCTTGGGGAGGGGTGATCTGCCTGCAGTTTATCTTGGCACCAACAATAGGAACTGGTTTGGCTTGACTGTAGAAAGTGAGGTCCTGTGATACCTTTACAATATCTTTCTGAGAACAGAGTAAGTGACAGCTCTCTCATGAGCCATGGCCACCTGGTTCTGTTTTAACTCACTTCAGTTAACCACAAGGAGTCCATTTTGTCTGTTGACTAAGCATACAGGGACATACTGTAACAGAGGTCAAACAGTATGGTGCATTTATGTCTGTAGTTTTGCTACCCTCTCAAAAAGCTATCGCTTACCACCAGTAAAAGCAGCCATTGGAAGCTAAGAAAATTTTAAGCTCCTCTGAAACCTAATAAAAGGTTTTAATATAAGTAGAGGTGTTTAAATAGAAGGTTTTTATTAAGGAGTGCTTAAGATATACAATATGGAAGAAGTAGATGAGTTCATCAAGAAGAACCTAGTTGTTTACGAATTAGTACCTTAGAAATATCTACTCCATTATTTAATGACTAGTGTTAGCTGTTTTAATAAAGATACTTTTAAAACCACAAAAGAGGGGGGAAGTATGTTAGTTTTCTACCTTAATTACACCTGGTAGTGTGAAACATGAGAACATAACAACCAATATATTTTTTCCTACTTTGTGGAATCATACCATAAATGTAGACAATGTACTTAAGCAGAAATAAATATCCTCTTGAAGGTTATCATTGCCAGCCTAAATCTGTAATGTAAGTGAAAGCTGGAATTTCTGACTGCCTCACCAAAACACATTTAAGATATTCTGCAATATTTGCTCACATACTCTCTACTAATATACAAACTAGGGTCATGATGTAGTCCATGGTCAAGAAGAAACAAATCTTGTCACCAAATAGAAAAATTGGATTGTAGGGTCATGTGTGACCCTGTTATGTTTAGTGTCAAGTTTACAGATTTAGACTTTAAAATAAATTTCATCATTCATCAAAACAAAACAAAAGAACCCTTGTGGCTGGGCATGGTGGCTCGCTCCTGCAATCCCAGCACTTTGGGAGTCCAATGTAGTCAGATTACTTGGGCTCAGGAGTTTGAGACCAGGCTGGGAAACATGGTGAAACCCATCTCTACAAAAATTACAAAAATTAGCCGGGTTTGGTGGCGGCTGCTTGTAGCCCCAGCTGCTTGGGAGGCTAAAGTGGGAGAATGGCTTGAGTCCTGGAGGCAGAGGTTGCAGTGAGCTGCTAGATTGCACTTCTGCACTCCAGCCTGGGTGGCAGAGCCAGATCCTGTCTCAAAAAACAAAACAAAACAAAACAAAACCCCTTGTAATTTGGGTGCATTGCCATTAGGAGATGCCTCATAGCAGTCCAACAGAAATTCATAAGTTTAATCAATTGAGGAAGATAAACTAAAAAACCTAAACTTGTAAAGCAGTCAAGTTTACTTGAAGTAAATGCTATACAGAATGGTTAAGATTGAAGCAAATTTTAAAGTAAAAAAATATGATTAGACTTTCATAGATGCCCAACTGGATTCTTCAACATTTCATTCCAATCTTCTTTTTTTTTTCCCTTCTGTTGCCCAGGCTAGAGTGCAGTGGAGCAGCTAGGGCTGACTCAGCCTGGAAGTTCCAGGCTCAAGAGATCCTCCCATCTCAGTCTCCTGAGTAGCTGGGACTACAGGTGCACATCACTGCTCTCGGCTAATTTTTTATTTTTTTATTTTATGTAGAGACAGGGTTTCACTACGTTGCCAGGGCTGGTCTTGAACTCCTGGGCTCAAAGATCTTCTCTCCTTCATCTCCCAACCTGTTAGGATTATGGACATTTTATTATGGGCACTTTATTATGCCTGCTTAGAGGTAGTATGATAATTACTTAGGTTTTATTTTTAGGAATTTGGATTTCGCTTGAAAAGACCCTATTTCATTGTTCCCTCTCCCACAGTGCAAGAAGAGGAAAATATAAAAGACACACTTGTCAAAAAGGGCATATGTCATGGTCTTAGACTGTTTTGTGTTGTTATAACAGAATATCTGAGACTGAGTAATTTTTTTTTAGAGATAGGGTCTCACTATGTTGCCCAGGCTAGTCTCGAACTCCTGGCCTCAAACAACCCTCCCACCTTGGCCTCCCAAAGCACTAGCATTTTAGGCGTGAACTATCGAGTCCAGTTGACACTGGGTAATTTATAAAGAAAAAAGGTTTATTTAGCTCATGGTTTTAGGAATTGGGAAATATGAGAAGCATGGTGCTGGTATCTGCTTGGCTTCTGGTGAGGGCCAAGTGCTAGGCCAAAACACAGCAGAGAAGGTCAAGGGGAAGTGGTCAGTGGGAAGAAGAGAACCAAACAGGAGGAGGAAAATGGCTTTATAACAATCTGCTCTCTCTGGAACTAATCCAGTCTCAAGAGATTGAAAATGCACTACCAGGAAAATAGAACCAAGACATTCATGAGAGTTCTGCCCCATGACCCAAATACCTCCCAGTAGGCCCCCTACCTCCCAACTCCATCACATTAAGTATCAAACTTCAACATGAGTTTTGGAGGGGGCAGATCATCTACAAAACAGGTGTTTTTCCATGTTTATACATCATAGCATGTTTGTTTCCATGTTTATACATGAAGAGGAGATTTTCCAATGTAATCCTAAGGAAGACTAAAAATCTTCCTCAACATTATGTTTTCTAACTGGACGTAACAGGTTTACAGTAATTTTGTGTGATGTTTTACTTACTTTCCTTTGACCAAGCCACACTAGTAAAATTTAACAATCTCTGTATTTTTACATACTACTCTAATAAGAAAACTCTTCAAAATTTGTAACAGACCAATGTTGTGTACACAAAAACATTTAGGACATATTTTAAAGAAGGATTTGGAACATATATTTTAAATAAATTTCGTGATATCAGGTTAAAATACTAGAAACACAGAGGTCAAAATCTGGGATTGCATTAGAGGCAGTAAGCAGAAACTGGAGTCAGGTTAACTGTTTATAGTGAAAACACAATGATTAGGGGAGGCAGGAACTTGGGGTGAATTGACAAGGCTATAACCTCAACAGTAACACTAAAGGAAGTGCCCATTAGTGCTGGTAGCACAATAGTATGGAAGAATTTAGGAACTGCTCTGCTGTTAACTCATGGTCCACTCAGATAGGTGTCCTATTGGCAGAATGAACTTAGAACCATTGAAAATAATCTTTAATATGCTGGTTACTTAATATAATTATCTCATATAATTCTCACTACAATCCTAAAGATAGCTAATAATGTAATGATCTCTGGTTTATAGATGAGGTATCTGAGACTTTGAGAGGTTAAGTGACTTGTCTAACATCTCACATTTTTAAAATGTCAGGGCAGAGATTCTAACCGAGATGGAAAATAATAGTGCTTGTTGACATCAACTTTGAAGACTAGGTATGTAGTAGCTTCTTTTAAGTAATAGTGATCATTCGTACATTTGTCCAAATGCTTTATGAGTTAATAAACATTAACTTTGGGATTAGTTTGTTAGGATTGGTTAAAGCAGGACAAAGGATTATCTGAAAAGGCAGAATCAAGAACAGATAGGTGAAGGAGGATCAGAGATGCTGTATATAGTATGTGGTAAATTATGCTAAAATACATTAATGTATAATCCTTTACAAGGCCCCATGAAAGAACAGGGATTTTGGAAGAGACTGAAGATCAAGTTACTAGACAGAGGAGGACCAAGTGAGTTTCCTCCTCCTCCTCATCTCTAATCATTTTGTATGCATTTATCAAGGCTTTCTGTAATTCAAGACTGTGGTGAGATTCGAGTGAGCAGAACTGCATATCTTATTCCAGCTGCAGCTAACTCCAATAGTTTAGTATGGGGTAAAGCAACATGTTTTCTCAGGTTTTTGTACATGTTTTGATTACACCCAACATTTCATTTTTTCCCCTAAAGTTAGCATTTAGTTGAGCTGATGTTTTCAAAAAACATACTACAGACATTTTCATGTTGTTTTCCTGTGTCTTGATCAAGATTTTTAAAAATTCATAATATACTTTGAGCTATTTAATCTCCAGGTTGGTTGCCTTTTTCTGGATCCTGAGCTAAAACATATCTCACATTTGATTTATTTACAGATTAGTAAGAACATCCTGTACTTTAGCCCAATAATCTTGACCTTTAATAGAATTTGTAGCTTTGGACATTTGGTTGTGCCTTTCTTTCCCCATATATTTATAAGTGTTTGTTTGGAATAGCAGTGAATATAAACTGGTCTGGAATTTCAGAAATCCTCTCTAGAGTTCTTTTGAACAGAAATTACATTTGGAGTCTGCCAGTGATTTAGCAGAGGCTGCATGTTTTGTTCAAAACTCCCCTACTTTCCCCCCGTTCTCCTTGTATATGTCATATAGTTGGTGACTTACCAACATATATTTTGTAACTTTGGCTTGGATAATTCTGACTGCTGGCTGTAATTCAACCAGTCACCAATGTGTCATTTCAGGGATTGCATTGCAGTGGTAATCAGTGTAAAATATCCTCTAGCATAGACTGAACCAAAAAATTCATGCAATATGTCAGATATGTCTTTACCCACAATTATCAGGACATTTACTAATTTTTTCCTTGGCTTCCTACATTTTGAATGTTCTTTATTATTTTAGTTTTTGAAGGAGTAGAGGTGTAGTAAAGAGATTAACACTTATTGAGTGCCCAGTGCTATAGTATTAGTGGCATGGAGAGTTTCTGGCACAGAGTAATTGCTCCTTAAATACTTATTAAATGAATGAATGAATGTCAGGTATGTGCCTGTCACTTTACATGTATGACTTTATTTATTCTTACCACAATCGTATGTGAGGTATGTACTATTTTCCCTCATCTATAAAATGGAAGAATAATAGTACCTACTTTATAAGGTTGTTATGAGGATTGATAGACAAGTATATACAAAGCAGTCTCTGGCAAGTAGCAAGCACTTTAAAAATATTGTTATTATTATTGTTATTTTCCATTGTTACATATGAAGACACTGAAGTACTGAGCTTTTAAGTCATTTTCCCAAGTATTGCACAGGGAGTTAAAAGTTCAGAACAAATTTCTAAACTTTAGGCCCTCTCTTCTAAATTTTTTGGCCTTGGTGTTCTTGTCAAAGAGCTCTACAACATGTTATTTTGTCTGATTTTAATGTATACATAGCTTACTTAATAAGCGTCCCATTTTCTTACTTAGATTATCTTTCAACCTTTTGAAAAATTATTTTCCTTCTTAAATTTGGCTGTATATGCCTTTTCTCACTGGACAGGTATCCTGATAGGACATATTTTTCCTGGAGTCCAATACATTGTTTTAAATAATTGCGAAAATTCTCATTGACTAATTATTAAAATATTTTCTTTCCTAATCTTTTCTTTAATGAACTTAGTGTCCTTTCTCATTCATCTTAATTCTGAAGTTCTCAATTAATTATGAATTATTAATTAATAATTTGATTTAAGATTAAGGAAGATGAGGTATAAGGTGCAACATGCCTTTTTGACACCGGTGTGTTTTAATAATTTATCTCACTTGCTAATTCACTATACAGAGTGTGATTCTCTGTTTTCTTTCTTCTGGGTCACGCATGTGGTGTATGTAATTTCTCATGACATAATCATTTTAGTTAACCAGTATAGCCACAAAGCATTTTAGCCAAGTTGTAATTCTTTCCTGTAACCTTTTATAAAGTAGAGCCTATGGCAGATACACTTTTTTGAAGTGGAAATTTCTCTTAAAAAATGAGACTGCTGACACATTGCTCAAATTGAAATGGGTGTAAAAGAGATACATAGGATATTCAATGATAAGTGAATATGTCCAAGCGTTCTGATAATTTTCTTCGTCAACTTTACTGAATACTAGTGAAAAAGATTTGAATGACTGTGATCGAGAGTGGAGAGGGTAGTGGGTAAAGGGATGGCAGTGGCCTAAATGGTTGGGTGATAAACCCGGCTAGATAGTCTGGGGTTAAATTACGGAGGCCTGGAATGCCAGATAAAGGACTTTGAACTTTCTTCTCTATGTCCTCTACATTAAAAATATCTTCAGGTTCTGAGAATGAACTCCTAAAATTCAGGATCGATTGGCTTCATAATACCCAGGGTTAAATCTTCAGAATTCCATCTAAAAACAAAATCTGTATTTCAGAAATAAACTTTAAGATTGTTTGATGATCAAAGAGATTTTCATCAGGCAATACTGACAGGAGGAGAAGAAACTAGAGATATTTTGGAGATCTTGGCACAACTTCAAAGAGTGATAGAACAGAATGTGGATAACTCTTCCAAGTTTTGGAAGGCAACAGTCTGACTGAGACTTACATACATTGAAACGAGAGGCTTCCTTGAAAACATTTTACAAATCTTTTCCTATTATAGAATTCTAAACTATGGAGAAATCCATATATGCCCCAAACTCAACACAGCACTAATTTCCCTCCCCAAATGATTCCCCAGGGTTTCTCTAACACTGTAAAAGATTCCTGAGGCATTTGCAGTAAGCTTCTCAATAAGCTTCCCCAAAGCCCTTCTAAGTGCTGTTTCTGTATATTCTGAAACGAATCCCTTTCATCCCTAGCTCACATATTTGTTTCTGTTTTGCAGAACGGAAACAGTGAAGCAACTTAGCGATTTGGGGACATACAGCCCAGATGACCTATAGTTCGCCTGATGTCGTTTCGGAAGATTTTGGTACCCAAAGCAGCAGAACCGGGATTTAGCATCCTTCTTCTCATCATACATTTCTTAAAGCAAGCGTTCTGCACTTTCAAACATCATCTTTTCTCTATCCAACACCTCCTCCCAGCCCGCCCCCTGGTTCCTTCCCACTCTCTACCTCGCCCCCCCTGCCCCGCCGCCCGCCCCCAGCCTGCGCATGCGTCCTAAGAACCCCTTACACTCGCGGCACAGGCTGACAGTATTGTCGGGGGCTATTCTCTCTCCCAGGAACATGGCGGCGAGTCAGGGAGGAGGTGGTAACAGTGGGGGCGGCGGTTGTGGTGGAGGTGGAAGTAGCGGTGGCGGTGGCACGGCCGGAGGGGGAGGTGGCGGGGCTGGAGGGGGAGGCGGCGGCGGCGGCGGCGGCGGCGGGACCCTGGTGGTCCCCATCCCGGTACCGACTCTTTTCGGTCAGCCGTTTCCCAACGGGCCGCCGTGGAACCCGGGTAGCCTGCAGCCTCAGCACACCGTGAGGAGCCTGGACCGGGCCCTGGAGGAGGCGGGCAACTCCGGTATCCTGAGCCTCGGTGGTCGGAAGCTCCGAGACTTCCCGGGCAGTGGCTACGACCTGACGGACACCACCCAAGCAGGTGACAGGACGGGGGGAGGGGAAGCTGGCTGTGAAGGAGGAGGTGCGGGAAGTGGGTGGCTGCGTGGCTGCGTTGTTGGACTCTGCAGGTCTGGGCGGGTGCGCGGGGGCTGCCAGACTAACAAAGTCGGGGCAGCCAGTTCTCCTGAACGTGAGGGGCAAAGCAAGCAATCGGGAAGGGGCGGAATGCTGCCTCAAGGATGTATGGAAACTGGTGGGATGTTAGGGGTGAAAGAGCATCATTGTTAAAGCGAGTTTCCCCAGTTTGGGTGGGAGGGAGGCATTGACACCTTCCTTAATGCACTTCTTTCAACTCTCCTCGATCTTCCCATCTTTCCCGGAAAACCAAACCCAACCAAACTAAACCATACACAAAAATCTTAATCTCTACATATTCCTTAAAGGCATACGTGCCTGAAAGAATGGCATATCCTTTTTCAGAGTACAGCAGCAGGATTGCCATGGCTTTTTTGTGTGGTTTAATCATCCTAGGATATTCTTGACTTCTTTCTTGTCACGTATGCCTTTAAAGACTGAGATTTTTCATTTTCCTGGTGTTGAGAAGGTAGTGGTGGTTAAATTAGTATTTGCTGCAGTGGCAAATTAAATCATCAATCACTTGCATGTCTGCTTACTAGAAGAAAGCTAACCCTTGCTTTGAGTTATCTTAGAGTCTTAATTTTTATAGTAGAAAGCCAATAATTTTAAGGGCATTTTTGAGAAAAAATTAACTCCATTCCTTAGGGAGTTGTGGATTAAAGGTTTATCATTTTGGATGAGAAATTGGCTATTGTAATGTTCTTCATATACTCTCTGGTAGTCTTTGTTGTGGCTGGCGTTTTTTGTTAGGAACACACTCTCTTATAAACCAATGCTGGATTATTTTAGATATGTCTTGATTTGATGAAAGTTTTTTTTGTGTGTTTTTTTTTTTTGCTTTTTGTAATCTTTAAATTTGTTATTTATTTCTGTTTTCATCTGCTTTGCTGAAATAAATCCTGGCCAAAATTATTTTAATAGATGTCGTGATTTTGAAACAATATAGTAAGTAAATTCACCCATAATGAGGAGTAGAAAATACCTCTTATTTTCAAAACAAGACAATTTCAGTTGTATTCAGTTTTTAGATCTTAAATCAAAGTATTTGTGTTGGAACAAGGTGGGGAGAGGAGGAAAACCTAAAATTGAAGCTTTCCATCCCGTGATTCTTTTAGGAATTATCCTAAGAACTATGAATGTGTAATCAACCACTGATTTTAGATTTTGTAAAGCATGTTTGCGTTTTTACTCCTTCACTCAGAACAGATTTCCTAAATAATGTGTTCACATATTCATGACTGTTAGCGAGATATTATGCAACTTGGTATGTTCTTCAAAGGCTTCAAGTAAAACAGTTTCAGACTGCATCATTATAGTGATTTTTTTCTTTTCTTTTTCTTCTTTTTGTTTTTGCTTATTGTTCTTTATAACCTATAAAGGATTCTTCCACCTGCAGGACAAAGTTTAAGCATCCTAGCTTGGCATTCAGGGCTTTCATTGTTAGGCTCCACTTTATTGTTGCAACCTTGTCCCTCAAAATGCTCCCACATAGAATCCTCTCTTCCAACTAGGTCCACTCTCTGTCTTTCAAATATATTTTGTGCATTTCTGCCTCATCTTTGTACAAGATCATCTGTATGCCTGGGATTTCCCTCTTTTCTCCATTTATTTAATTTTATTGAAGCCCCAGCTCTTCCAAGAAGTTGTCTGCAACTCCCTTAGTCCACAGGAATCTCCTGTTTCTTTGAATTCCCATGGTACTTATTGTCTTCACCACTTACTTGGCAGTACTGGCTTTATTTTCTTTTTATGTTTCTGTCTTGCTATCCCTGAGAAGAAATAGAGCCTCTTAAAAGGCAGGGCATACACCATATACTTGTTCAGTCTTCTCATTATATATTCCCTTTATTGTATTTGATAATATTTCTCATAAATATGAATATCATCTGATGCAGTTACAGCCTTTGGCTTTTAAACCTTCAGTTGGTTTTCTGAGGCAAGCTTCAACACAAAGCAGAGCCATATCTGTTCATGGTAAACATTCATTCATCATAAGTTTCATTTTGCTTTTTCTCTTCAGTTGAATGAGCATTTCTTGTGGGAACATTTCAAAAATCAGAGTAAACCAGATCTTGTGCTGCTCTTTTTTTTCCATTTAAATTAGATATCTTTGGGTGACTCATTTGCCATTTGTTTTTGACAAAATTTAGCCATGACATTTTTAGGGGCAGTATTTTTTAATGTAAAGAGACCACTATTCATTATGTGTAAATGAAAGCAGGTACATTGGAACTGAAGAAAAATAGAGCATGTTTGAGATTATACATACATATGTACATATACACACACATACATACAGGAACACACATACAGTATATTCTCTATTTGATGAAAATGATCTGATTGGTGATTTTGTTATACTTAAAATGACTCTTAGTGGAATAATGTTTCAGAACCAAACTGATTAGTTAGATAAGCATTCCTTATTGCATTGGGAAGAGACAAGAGAAAGGGAAAATAGCTAAGAAGCGGTTAATGTTAATCTAGGTGAGAGGTGGTGAGAATCTGGGTGAAACAATATTGAATAAGGAGAAATTAATACATTTCAAAATAAGTGGGGAGAGGTTTTTTTACGTTAAGATGAAATAGACACCTGGTTCTCCACCCTGGCTGCACATTACAATTACAAAGGAGATTTTTTGGTTTTTGTTTTTTGTTTTAACCCTGCCTGGATCCTACCCCAGACCAATTAAATCAGAATCTTAGGGGCCAAGGAACTTAAGGAAAAAAAATCTTCCCAGGTAATTCTAATATGTACTCAGGACTGTGAAACCCTAAAATTGTTTATTTTTGAAGCACTCAAGAAATATTTGTTCTTTGAGTGAGTAAGAACATTGATAAAAGTTTAGATATTAACCTTAAAGCCACTTGTCAAGAGAGTCAAAACCAAAACTAGGAACGAAGTACTCAAAAATTGTTTCAGATTGTTTGATAAATTTACATGAAGAAAATGGTGCCCCCCAAACATGCAGCAGCAGAATCTTTTCTCTGCTAACAGGCTTCCTGTGAGGGAAAATGTATTTTAGGCAGCTGTTTGCAGAGTTTATCTTTGGTGTCTTTTTACCTCTCTCTGCATTTCTAGTGTCTGTTCTTCACTTGCCCCCTCCCTTTGTCCCCATCACACTTTTCTTCAAACCTCACTCCCCTTACTTTATTGGGATAGAGCTCAGGTAAATGATTATGGCAGCCTGTCTAGGACATTAACATTTAAAAGGGGGAGTTTGCTAATTTACTTGAATCTCCAATTGGTGATTGGAGATTAATGACCTTTTTGAGTAGATCTCCCTTCCAGATACTCCTTGATTAGAATTTTCACCCACATAAGGAAAAAAAATAGCGATCAGAAAGTTGGTAACCCATTTCAGTAAAGTAGCTGACTCTTGCTGTAGTGTCTTCTCCGACATGGTCGGTAGGTCGATTTGACAAGATGAAGGGAAATTGCATAGAACTTTTTGGTCCATCTGGATACTATGATAATTTGTTGACTTGAAAGTGATTTTAATGGTTACCCAAACAAATCCTGAAACCTTGCATAGTTGACTCTGTCACCAGTGCTACAAATAAGTGGATATGTTTCAGCCTATTTGCAGCTGCTCCCTCTGCTTCTTTATACCTGTTTATATACATGAGCAGTAGGTCTGTGAAACAGATTTAGGAATTCTTACATCAGATTGTGCCATGTCCTTGATAATCACGTGTTTTCCTGTAAACCAGGAGTCAACTCTAGTATTTCCTACGTGGCTGGTTCACTTTTTCAACTGTAGGGCATGGTGCATTGTATCAGGTTGTAAAATGGAGCCAGATAAACACAGCATTTCATTTTGTGAGGTGAAGGTCCTCGCAGTGCATTTAGTGGAATGAGCTCATGATTGTGATTTTGTGGCCTTATTCAGATATCTGCTTTGCTTTATTTAATAAATGTCTTCCTGAAAAATCAAATGTGAAGCACATTTTTGACAGTTGATTCCTATTTTAATTGCTATAGGTTGAATCTGAATTACTGAACCTTGTTCTGATTTATTGAGTGATAAGTTCTACAGCATAAATAGTTATCCCTTAATTTCTTTCATTTAAAATAAAATGTTATCTTTAATTGAAGGGTACATTCATCATTAAGATAATACCATTTATACAGCTCTTTATACATTTCTAAGTCCTTTGATATATATTATCCTATTGTATCCTAATAATAACCCTGTGAGCTTGGCAGAGTACATGGTAATTGCTTGTTGTGGTTCAGAGAGGTTAAGTGATTTGTCCAAAGTTAAATGGTGAGTCTGGCTGAGTGTGTGGGTCAGAGCCTAGGTTTTTCAACTCCAGTGCTATCCTACTGTTATTTCCATTGTAACACATTATCTCTTTATAAAAATGCAGTTATTAAACACCGTGCCAATAAATAGGTTATTTATTCTGAAAATCCAATGCTTATTTAACTTCATAGGTTATATACCTTTCGTTTGTGGTATGGTGTGTTTTGTTTTGTGTGTATTTGCATAGCTATCATGCCTCTCTTTCTCATGGTTTTAGAATAGATTCATTCAGCATTTATTGAACTCCAACTTTGGAAACATGATGATGGCTAATAGAAAGAGACATGGTTTTTGTACTTAAAGGGTTTATACAATAGTCAAATGTGTACAGTAATATAACCATTAGAAAAGAATTTCATTATAATATATAACAGTATTCAAAATAATATACTTCAATATGCTGTACACATAAGAGATATGGAACTGTGGCATAAGGCTTAATTTTAGAGGGGATTAATTTAGTTTGAGAAAGCTCCTGAAAAGTTAGGTTAGGTATTTGTTGTATGACAGGTATAAGAACAGAAGTGGTTGATTGGGATGTTTTAAAATTGGAGTTAGTGGAATACTTTTGCTTAAGGTTTAAATTTGATATTTCAATTTAGATTATTTGTGATATAAATTCTGAAGCATTTATTTGGCATGAAGGTAGACAAGATCCAGAACCTCATTGAGAACATAAGAAGTAATGCTAGGGACACTTACTACAAATAAAGATAATTGAAGGCTTACAAAATTGATTTGCTGGGAGGTGCCATTAGTTTAAGTTCCTAGGCAACAGTGAAACTTTGCAAAAGAGGCGTATTGTTCTCCCAGCTCAGCCTAGCAGCCCACTCCGTGACATGCCTTAACTGCATGATACCCACCTCCCCATTCTGCAGAGGATAGTTATCGTCATGACCTAGAAAGGGAAATCTTTTAGTTTTCTTTTTTTCTCTACACTTTGAGTGTGTTTGGGTGCTTCTTAAAACATTGTAATACTGTTATAATCAGTTATCTGGAAAGTTTCAGAAAGGGTTGTCTGCTTCTCGTTTATAGAAAAAAATACCTTACACGCCAGGGAACCATTTAATGTAATTAAAGAAAGCTGTATAAGCCAGTTTAATAACAATGTAAGTTTATGTTTACTCTCACTTTCAACTAGTGCACTCAATCTGCTGAAGGTCAAACTGTAATGTTTAATCTTTACATTTCTCTTGTTTCATGTAAATCAGTAGCATTCCATTAACAGAATACCTGTCAATGGACTGTAATGGATAATTCAACAGTGGATATTTTCTAATATATTTTTATATCAAATTTTTTGAGGAAAAGTTCTTTCCAAATAGGAAAGTAAGTTCTTTCCTTTTCAGAAACACTTGATTCTGTGTAGTCTTTTATAATTTGTGACAGAGAATGTTGTCACTTTCTCTTTAAATTAATTGTCTCAGTAGAATATTAGAGATTCAAGGTGACAAGAGACAGGTGTAAGATAACTATGACATAAACTTTTCTTTGAACCATATGGAGACGAACCGATTCTAGAACATTTGTGAATTTGGATTTCACTCAGAAATGGCTTTTTGTTAATGATTATGTTCCTAAGAGAATCTAGGGTATAGAGTCTAGAGTTTTTCACTTCTTAAAAAAATAATTGCAATATGTAAATCCTTAGTATTTTGAGCTACTTGGTTGGGCATGTCTATGTCAATGGGAAATAATTACATTTAAAGTATTTGTGAATTAGAAATAGTAAATTAAACATAGATGACTGTGTCCTTAAACTACCTAGTGAGTATATAAGAATGGATTTGTCATATCCATATTTTGTAAAGGTTGTAAAGTTGCTACTTTCAGTGAGTTAATGATTTCATAATGGTTTAAAATAAGAACTCATATACCTATTATTTCCTAGATCAGTAGTTCTCATTGTGGGGAAGGGTAGGGTTAGAGAAGTTGCCTCCAGAGGATATTCGACAGTATCTGGAGACTTATTTTTATTTTTATTTTTTTAAGAGACAAGGCCTTGTTATGTTGCCCTGGCTATGTTGCCTGGGCTGGAATATAGTGGCTGTTCACAGGCTCTAACTCCAGGGCTCAAGTGATCCTCCTGTCTCAGCCTGCTGAGTAGCTTGGACTATAGTCCTACAGCACCACAGCTGGCTGAAGACATTTTTGATTATCACAGTTTGGGGGTTGCTGCTGACATCTGGTGGGTAGAGGCAAGGGATACTGCCAAGCATCCTACAATGAAAAGGACAGCCCTATACAACAAAGACTTAACTTTTCTAAAATGTCTATGGTGCCAAGGTTGAGAAACCCTGGGTTAGAGTAAGATAAATGGAAAGTGCCGCGTAAGTTCAAAGAGGGAGAGATGACATTTGATTGGGTTGTTGCAACAGCAGAGCGGGGCTTTATAAAGAAGTTGGAGGATCGGCCTTTAAAGAGGAGGCATCAGATTTTATAGTTAATTTTAGAGGGAGGAAACTACATGAATGCTGATATCTCAGAGTCTCCTCAAACTCAGTATGTCAAATAATGAACTCTCATTATTCACCCTAGGCCCCTTTGTCACCTAGATCTAAAACCTGGGAAGTATTCTCCACTCTTCCCTTTCCCTCACCCTCTATATCTAGTGAGGGACTAAGGCCTGTTGGTCATAACTCTTTGAATAGCTTTCAAATCAGTTTCCTTCCTTTGTATTCTCAGTGTCATTGTTCAGATTCTCTATTCCTCACCTTTAACTGGACCTGTCAGTAGTTTCCTAAATGATCTCTCTGCCTCAAGTTTTCTTCAACTTCAATTAGTTAGCCCTTCACACTGTAGCTAAACCATTCTTTATAATATGCAAATCTGATTGCAACATGTTACTAAAACAATGTTACTAAAACACCTTCAAGCCAGTAGCCAGTTTTCAAACCATACGTTTCAAAATCTTATTTCCTTGTTCCTTGTTTTGAACATTAAAAAAGGTGATACATATACTATGCTTTAACTGTGGTAATTTTTATATTTTATTAGTTAAAATTAAATTGCTAAGATTCATCCAAATTGTTATGTAAAACTGTGGTTCATTCTTTTGAATGGCTGTGTTATCTTGCATCATGTGAGTATACCACCTTTATTCACTTCCTCACTGATACCCATTTTCATTCACCCCCTCTTTTTCTCTTGGGAATAGCACTACTATCAACAATATTATACATGTCTCTTGTACTTGTGCAAGGATTTCTCTTATGTATATACTTGAAAATGGAATTGCTGGGTTATATGGTATGTCAGTGTTCAAACCGGTTTATAATTTCTGTTTCCATTGACATGTATAGGAGATCCTGTGAATCTATGTGCCCTCCAAAACAGTATTGTCAAATTTAAAAATTTTGGCCAAGTGTGTTTAAAATGGTATTTCGATGAAGTCTTTCTTGATTTACATTCCCCTGATCACCAATGATGTTAACCTTTCTTCACGTGTCTGTTGGTCATATGTCTTTCCTGTACCGTGAAATAACTTTTCATTTATTTTGCCCATTTTCTGTTGGTTGGTTGTCCTTTTTTTAAAAAAAAAAATAGAATTCTATGGGTTTAAAAAAATGCTCCTTATACTAATCATTTGTTTTGTATATTTTGAATATCTTCTTGTTTATAACTTGCCTTTTTGCTTTTTGAGGGTTGTTTTGATGGACAAATTTGTAAATTTTAATACAGCCAAATATATCAGTCTTGAATTTTATAGTCAATTATTTTTGTGTCCTATTTAAGAACATGTAAAATATATTCATCTACATTTTTTACTAAGAGTTTTAGTTTTGTTTTTGGTATTAAAGTTCTTAATTCATATGGAATTGATTTTTGTGTATGGTGTGAGGTGGAGTTCCGTGTTCCTGTTTTTACATATGGGTTATCTTTTTTCAGATCCATCCTTACCTATGTTGGGGCTCAGAAAACAATATCCCCAAATGAAGGCCTCAGCAGCAGCCTCAGAAGCAGAAGTTTTGCACTGACCTTGTCCTGCCCTCCTGTCTCTCGGTCCCATTCTTCTCCAAGGCTAACCATAGAAACTAGAATCCCTCTTCCCCAAGGAGGATCATAGAAGCCAGAACCCCTTTTCCTGAAAGCCAGCCATAAGACCTAAAAATAGTACTCGAATTTCCCCTCTGCCTTTCTGTGTAAAAACTGGCCACAAAGAAATGATCGGACTTAACTTGTTTGACTGTAGGTCTTAAGACCCCCATTCCAGAGAGGGCCATGCCCACAGCCAGAGAAAGAAATACAGGCTCAGAGAGGCCTAGAATAATCTATTTAATAGGTAGACAGGCCTTGCTAGGTTTCCCCACTCAGTCTGTCAGCTTTAGATCATATTATTTTTGTCCAGTCATATTTCTGCACAGCTGGGCTGTCCATACTTTGTTGAACCTAAGTGTAAAATAGGCAATTCCTCTTTTGGGTCTTAATTCTGAGGGTTCCCATATATATACTTTAAATAAACGTATATGCCTTTTCCTCATTTCAGTGATTTTTCAGTGAAATTGTGAAACTTTAGGGGACCAAGGGCCTTGGCTTCTATTCTATATCTACTTCTTTTCTCTTTACTTTTATTTTCTTTCTTTCTTTCTTTTTTTTTTTTCAGGGTCTCGCTGTATTGCCAAGGCTGGAGTACAGTGGCACAATCATGGCTCACTGCAGCTTCAACTTCCCAGGCTCAAGTGATCCTCCCACCTCAGCCCTCCTGAGTAGCTGGGACCACAGGGGTGTGCTACCATACACAGCTAATTTTTGTATTTTTTTGTAGAGACAAGGTTTCACCATGTTGCCCAGACTGGTCTTGAACTTCTGGGCTCAAGTGACCCACCTGCCTCAGCCTCCCAAAGTGCTGGGGTTACAGGGGTGAGCCACTGCACCTGGCCTACTTCTTTTCTTTTTAACACTTTATTGAGAGTTCACAGACCAAAAGTGGACACATTTAAAGTATATTGTTTATTGGTTGTTAGCTGTGCAGCCATCACTATAATTTAGTTTTGGAATATTTTCATCTCCCCTGAAAGAAATCCTGTACAAATAAATCCCTTCCCATTCTCCCTGCCTCCTCCCCAACCAATCAAACCCTACACAACCATTCATCTATTTTCTGTCTCTATAGACTTACCCCAAACATTTGATGTAAATGACTTCATTCAGGATGTGACCTTTTGTGATTGGCTTCTTTAATTTACTATGTTTTCAAAGTTCATTTATGTTGTAGCATGTATCAGTATTTCATTCGTTTTCTTTCTGAATAATATTCCATTGTGCATTTTGGTTATCCATTCATCAGTTGATGGATAATTGGATTGTTTACACTTTTTGCATATTATAAATAATGCTGCTATGAACAGTGATATACATGTTTCTTGTGTAGCCATATGTCTTCATTTCTCTTGGTTATATACATAGGAGTGAGATTGCTGGGTCATATGACGATTCTGTGTTTAACATTTTAAAGAAATGTCAGATTGTTTTCCAAAGTGGCCACACCATTTTACATTTCCATCAACAGTATGTGAGAATTCCAATTTCTTTGCATTCTCAACAACACTTGTTTTTATCTTTTTGTTTATAGCCATCCTAGTGGATGTGAGGCAGTATTTCTTTCCTTTTTTTTTTGAGACAGAGTTTTGCTCTCGTCGCCCAGGCTGGAGTGCAAGGATGCAATCTCGGCTCACTGCACCTCTGCCTCCCGGACTCAAGTGATTCTCCTGCCTCAGCCTCCTAAGTAACTATGATTACAGGTGTGCGCCACCACGCCTGGCTAATTTTTGTATTTTTTTTTTTCAGTAGAGATGGGGTTTCACCATGTTGGCCAGGCTGGTCTTGAACTCCTGATCTCAGGTGATCCACCCACCTCAGCCTCCCAGAGTGTTGGGATTACAGGCGTGAGCCACTGTGCACAGCCTGAGGCAGGATTTCATTGTGGATTTGATTTGACTTTTCCTGATGACTAATGATGTTGAATATCTTTTCATGTGCTTATTGACTATTTGTATATTTTCATAAGCAAAATGACTATTCAGACCCTTTGTCCATTTACTAATTGGGTTGTCTTCATGTCTTCATTACTGAGTTGTAAGAGGTTTTTTTTTTTTTTCTCTCTTTCTTTTAAATTTCTGTATTCAAGTCTCTTAACAGGTGGATCGTTTGCAAATATTTCTTTCCTATTCTGTTCGTTCATCTACTTTGAAACACAAAATTAAAACATACTGATATCACTCATTTTATCTATTTTCTTACGTTGCTTGTGCTTTTTGTGTCATGTCTAAGGAAGCATTGCCTAACCCAGGGTCAGAATGATTTATCCTTATGTATTTTGAGTTTATAGTTTTAGCTCTTTCATTTTTTTACATTTAGCTTCACTGCTTATTTAAGTTGATTTTTCTGTGTCATGTAAGATCAGGGTCCAACTTCATTCTTTTACATGTGGATATCTAGTTGTCCTAGCACCATTTTTTGAAAAGATCATTTTTTTTCTTCATCTAATTGTCTTGTCACCCTTGTTTAAAATCAGTTGACCATAAATGTCAAGATTTATTTCTGGGCTCTCAATTGTATTTCATTGATCTATATTTCTGTTCTTAACCCAATACCACACTGTATTGATTATTGTAGCTGTGTAGTAAATTTGGTAATTGGGAAGTGTGAGTTTTCCAACATTTTTTTTTTCAAGATTTTTAGGGCTATTCTGGGGTCCTTGCAGGAATTTCAGGATAAGCTACACAATTTCTTTGGAAAATGCAGAATGCAAGTTGGGATTTTGAAAAGGATTGTGTTGAATCATCAATTTGGGGGAATTTTGCCATCTTATCAATATTAAGTTGTCCAATCTATGAATAGGGGGTGTCTTTTCATTTATTTATATCTTCTTTAATTTCTTTTAACATTATTTTGTAGTTTCCTATTTTGTAGTCTTTGATGCTGTTGTAGTTGGAATTTTAAAAATTTAGTTTTTGGATTGTTCATTGCTAGTGTGTAGAAAATACAACTGATTTTTATAAGTGATCATTTATCCTTCAACCTTGCTGAACTTGTTTGTTCTAGTAGTCTTTTAAATGGATTCATTAGGATTTTCTATGTCATGTCATCTGCAAATAGAGATAGTTTTACTTCCTTTCAAATCTGGAGCCTTTTATTTCTGTATCTTGCCTAATTGTCCCTGTTAGAACTTCTAGTTTCAATAATGTTAAGCAGATGCTGTGAAAGTGGACATTCTTCTTTTGTTCTTGAATTTAGGGGGAATATATTCAGTCTTTCACCATTCAATATAATGTTAGCTATGTGTTTTTTTTGTTTGTTATTTTTGTTTGTTTGGTTTTTTTTTTTTTGTAAATGGTCTTTATCAGGTGGAAGAAATTCCCTTTCATACCTGGCTTTTCAAATGTTTTTATCATGAAAGGGTGTTGGATTTTGTCAAAGGCTTTTTCTGTTCTATTGAGTTAATCATATGGTTTTTGTCCTTTGTTGTGTTAACATGGTATATAATATTGTTTGGTTTTTTAATATAAGATGAACCCAGTTTGCGTTCCTGACCTACCTGCGCTTCAGTTTAGCCTCATACTGCCTCGGACCTCTATATTCCAGCCTATCAAACTATAATATGTGCTGCTCATTGAAAGTATCATGCTGTTCCATGCCTCAGGGCTTTTAAATATTTTTTTTCTGTTAATATCCTTCTGCTTTCTACCTGGTAAACTCCTATTGATTCTTTGTATCCCAGATCATGCCTTTGTCTTTTCCCTTACCCCTCATCTTCTACATACAGTGATTACTCTATACCTCTATTATAGCTGCTGTGATTTTGTATTGCAGTGAATATATTTCCTTCACCCTAGTATGCACCATCAATTTAATAACTTTTCTGACAAATAAACACCGCCTCAGTAAATGCATACATAGATTTCAAAAACGTTAGCATTAGAAGAAAATATGCATTGTTGAATTAAAGAAATATGGGTTATTTGTTTGCACTTCCCTTTTTATTGGTTTTAGAGTTATTTGAGTATAGTGACTTTGTCGCCACTCCAATAGCTAGTAGTACAATGTGTGGTACATAGTAGTTGTTCAGCATATTTTGTTCAGTTAAGCCTGCTTCTTGCCATGGGTGCCTTTTTGACCCCCTGCACAATTTGTCCCTTTGCTTTTCCTCTGTGTTTTCTACTTCTTCATAAATATATACCCTGTTCTTCAGGGTATGTATCTGAACCTCTCATTGTTTTCCTGATTTTTGTTTTTATTGTTTTGTTATTTTTAAAAATGAAAAATTAGAGAAAAGACATGCGTTGTTATTGCTTCATAAGCAGAGATATGAGTGATATGAGTATTAAGCTTTAACAGTTTGGAAATTTGCTGTAGTTTTTATATATTCTTATACTATGCCACTAGATATGTTTTTATTTTAGAGTAGCTGGCTGTTTAAAAATATTTAGGTTAGCTATTCATTAAAATTGATTTGAAAGTACTGTTTATGATGTTAAATAAGTTTGACATTGAAAATACTAAATTACAAAATGTTTTGAGGATTAATATGTTCTTTTAACAAATTTTATTTTGAAAATCATGTTTGTAGATGAAGTCCAGAAAAATTGAGAGATAAATGGACATTTCATGATTAGGTTTAGGAGTTTTCTCAGTAGTATAGCTCTGAATTATTTAAAATTGTGTTTTAGCATGTCTTGGTCGGTCTTTGTCCTCTTACTGTCTGCTCTCCACCATTTGCCATGTGCAAAGTTAAGATCCCGGAATCCGCTACCTTTCAGTTACGAAGTTTATCATCCTTAGTAGGATCAGAGCTTAAAGGCACTCACAGCAGCTCTCCATAGTCACTGCTTCTTCTCTTGCAAAAAGCCTCATGAATGACTAAACTTTCTCACATTTATCAATATAATATTGTTGCCTTAAGCATCTTTCCATTGTAGTCCACTGTATACTCTTCTTCTATGTCGTTCTTTCGGAAAGTTTTCCTTATGCCACTGTTCCACTGAAGAAAAATATATGGATGCACCATAACTTATTTAACCATTCCTCTATCATTAGGTGTTTAAGTTACTGTTTAATATTAATAAACAACCAGGTGCATTTGTGCTCCTGACTTTACATTCTTCTCCCCAGAGAAATTTAAACTTCTTTAGGACAGATAATGCATTCTCTGTATAAATTCTCAACAGTGTTTGGTTCAATGCTATGACTCTCTGCAATAGTGTATAATAGATGCTTCTCAAATTTTTAAACTTTAAATTATGGGAAAGAGTGTGATAATTTTATATACTGATTTCTTATACTATTTGTGTGTAGGAGAATGGCTCTGCCATGGCACCTTGGTGATCTTGCATTTTCCCACATAGGCCACATAGGCATGGCTCAACCACAATCTGTCTCAAGTCTTGGGGGAATACTCTGTGATCCTCCTTGGTACATGGTAAGATAGACTTGTGAGGAACTGTCACAAGACCATTTATTATCCACCTCTCTATCTTACAGGAGGCTGCCTCAAGGCAGCTTATTATTTCCCATTTTCATTTTGGTGAGGCATGGGACTTTCCTTCAGGCACAGTTGTGACTATAAAATGACATAGCTGCAGTCTAGAATTGACTCCTCAACAACAGAGCAACCCACTGTGTGTGTTGTCTTTCATTTAGTCCCTCCAGTTTGGGTTTCTCCTGTAGGACTAGGGACATGGGGAGCTGATACCATGCTGATATGCCTTCTCTGTCTGTGTTAGTAATAAACCATCTGAATCCATTTGGTCTTTCTGGCAGCTGCCACCGTGCTGATGTGTAGGGGCTGCTTGACCACTTAATGTAAACAAATGGGATGTTTTTGGACCAGTTTGTGGAATTTGTCATTACTTTTTAATTGGTCAATTTATTCTAAATTGCTTTTAATTTCAGGATTCAGTGGTTAGTGCTTTGCTATCAGATAACTCAAGTAAGGATGGTCCTTGCTCTCTAAATACAGTATTATTTTAGGGGGTACAGTATGTAGCTATAAAATTAGTCTTAATCTGAATAAATCAAAGATAAAGCAATTAGTTTTGTTTAGTACAGTGGCTTGCACTTGTTTTTTTTTTTCTCCCTCTCTTCTGAAGGACTACTTTTGTTTTGCAATCCGAAGGCTGCTGAAGTTGTCCTGGAGAGTCAGTTTGATGCAGACCTTTCTCGTATTATATTAGACTTTCCTTTCTCATGCAGTAGAAAGGTACTAACATATCTTAACATGCAAATAAAATGTATATTGTATACACAGATCTACTTGATTTTCTGTGGCTAGTTGACCTTGACTTAGGTAGAAAGATCAAACTGTTACCAGTGGAGGGTGTCCAGGTTCTTGGTGTTTTGAACAAAGAATTGGACAAAGTGCACAAAGCAAGGAAAGAATGAAGCAGCAAAAGCTGAGATTTATCGAAAAGGAAAATACACTTTACAGGGTGGGAGCAGGTTGAGCAGCCTCTCACAGACCCAATACAGAATCTTCTTGGGTCCAAATACCCTGCTAGAGGATTCCCATTGGCCACTTTGTGTTCACCTCATATAAATGAAGTGATGGCCCCAATCAATCTGATTGGTTGTGGAAAGCGACTGAACAGAGCCTAAAGTGAAGTTACAAAGCTGCACTGCTGTGTTAATGAAGACTTGGCCTGCAGTCAGTCTGATTGGTTGCGAAAAACAATCAATCAGAAGCTGAAGTGAAGTTACAAAGTTACACTCCTATGCAAAAGTCTGATTGGTTACAAAAAGCAACCAGAGATGCTTTCTATTTCCCATCTGCCATGCAGAAATAGTGGGGGTTTGCAAAGGGCCTAGTCTCTTGTTCTTTTGTTACTTAGGTGTGGAAAGTTAGGGTTTTCCTTTCAGTTTAGTTCCAGGAAGTCAGCGTGAAATGGCCCTGCCTCCAGATCCTATTCTCCTGCCTCAAAACTAATTGAACATCATCAATTTCTGATGTACTAGTGATGGTCAAGATACATGTTTTGCCATTGGTTACTTCATTAATCAGACTAATCATAACAATTCAGATATTAGGGGTTTTTTTTTTGCTTTAAAAAACAAGTTACATGAAAGCATGATTTTGTTTAATTAATTACTTTATTTATTTACTTTTTATTTTTTGAGACGGGGGTTCCCTCTGTTGCCCAGGCTGGAGTGCAGTGGTCCAATCTTGGCTCACTGCAACCCCATAAAAAACTGAGCAAAGGATATGAACAGACACTTCTCAAAAGAAGACATTTATGCAGCCAACAAACATAAGAAGAAAAGTTCATCATCACAGGTCATTAGAGAAATGCAAATCAAAACCACAGTGAGATACCATCTCATGCCAGTTAGAATGATGATCATTAAAAAGTCACGAAACAACAGATGCTGGAGAGGATGTGGAGAAATAGGAACGCTTTTACACTGTTGGTGGGAGTGTAAATTAGTTCAACCATTGTGGAAGACAGTGTGGCAATTCTTCAAGGATCTAGAACCAGAAATACCATTTGACCCAGCAATCCCATTACTGGTTATATAACCAAAGCATTATAAATGATTCTACTATAAAGACACATGCACACGTATCTTTATTCCAGCTCCGTTCACAATAGCAAAGACTTCGAATCAGTCCAAATGTCCATCAGTGATAGACTGGATAAAGAAAATGTGGCACATATATACCATGGAATAGTATATAGCCATAAAAAAGGATGAGTTCATGTCCTTTGCAGGGATATGGATGAAGCTGGAAACCATCATTCTCATCAAACTAACACAGGAACAGAAAACCAAACACCACATATTCTCACTCATAAGTGGGAGTTGAACAATGAGAACACATGGACACAGGGAGGGGAACATCACACATGGGCCTGTTGCGTAGGAGGCCAGGGGAGGGATAGCATTAGGAGAAATACCTAATGTAGATGATGGGTTGATGGGTGCAGCAAACCACCATAGCATGTGTATGCCTATGTAACAAACTTGCACATTCTGCACATGTATCCCAGAACTTAAAGTATAATAAAAAATATTTTTATAAGTTTGGGGGTACAAGTGTAGTTTTGTTACATGGATATATTACATAGTGACGAAGTCTGGACTATTAGTGTAACTATCACTCGAATAGTGTACATTGTACCCATTAGGTAATTTCTCACCCCTCAACCCCCTCCTACCCTCCTAAGTTTCTGAGTCTCCAGTGTCTCTTATTCCACTGTCTATGTCCATGTGCACACATTATTTAACTACCACTTATAAGTGAGAACATGTGGTATTTGACTTTCTGTTTATGAGTTATTTCAAATATAATGCCTCTAGTTCCATCCATGTTGCTGCAAAAGACATGATTTTGGCTTGGTACAGTGGCTCATGCCTACAACCCCAACACTCTGGGAGGCTGAGTCAAGAGGATCACTTGAGCTCTGGAGTTTAGGACCAGCCTGGGCAACATAGCAAGACCTTGTCTCTACTAAAAATAAAAAAATTAGTTGGGTGTGGTACCACACACCTGTAATCCCAGCCTTTGGGAGGCTGAGACAGGAGGATTGCTTATGGCCAGAAGATGGAGACTACAGTGGTCTATGATCATGCCACTGCACTCCAGCCTGGGTGACAGAGTGAGACCCTGTCTCAAAAAAAAGATATGATTTTATTATTTTTTATGGCTGAGTAATATTCCATGGTGTGTGTGTGCATGTGTGTGTATACACATATATGTACGTATACATATATATGCCACTTTTTTTTTTTTTTTTTGAGGTGGAGTCTCGATCTGTCACTCAGGCTGGAGTGCAGTGACACGATCTTGGCTCACTGCAACCTCCACCTCCCAGGGTCAAGCAACTCTCCTGCTTCAGCCTCCTGAGTAGCTGAAATTACAGGTGCCTGCCACCATGCCCAGCTAATTTTTGTACTTTTTTTAGTAAAGACGGGGTTTCACCATTTTGGCCAGGCCATTTTTTAACCAAGTCTTCCATTGATGGACACTTAGCTTGATTCTTTATCTTTGCTATTGTGAATAGTGCTGCGATAAACATATAAGTGCAGGTATCTTTTTAATATAATGATTTCTTTTCTTTCTTTTTTTTTTTTTTTTCAATTTGAGAGCAGGTACTGTTTATTAACTGACCAGCTTAGAAAAATAATCATGGTAGACATCTTAGCTCATTCTTCTAATTAGCCTGTTGATCTGGTCCTCCCTGTTGCCAGCATCTCCACCTTCTACAAAATGGGTGATCTTTTTCTTCATTCTGCCTCATGGAGAAGATAATTTGAAGAGCCAGAGGAAGTTATTTGCTTCTTTGAAGCATTTTTCAACAGTATAGATCTCATGAATCAGATCCTTCATGCAGATGATGCCATATTTACTAAGAGACTGAGCAATCAAAGCGTTGTCTGTCAAAGCAGTTCACTTCTTAGTGAATTTGCCATAACCACACTTGTAGATGAGTTCATTTACTGACTTCAAATTTGGGTACCCCCTATGCAATATATGGCTCTACAATCTTCAGCATGTTAATTGAAGCCTTGTTGAGCTTCACAGAGGTTCCATTGAAGATTTGATGAAGGTGAAGAAGCTGCAACACCTTTCGGACCTTTGGGCTCACACCGTTGATACCTCTGATCCTGATGACAAATGCCAATTTGGGTTCTGCAGGTACATAGAAGTTTCCAGCTTTTCTTGCCATCCTTGCCATTCGAAATTCAGTTCTGTACATCTGCCTATATTCGTTGTGACAGTGCTTCACTCTTTCATAGATAACCTTCCTCCTTGCCTTTTGAAGCATGTTTTGGTCAGACTTCTTTCTCAGGCACTTGATCTTCAGCTCTGCAAAATTCCTTTACTTTTTCTTAAGGGTTTCTGGCACACCAGGAACCTTCTTCATCTTCTCTTGTACACCCTCCATGGTTCCAGTTAGAAAAAGAGGATGATTTCTTTTCTTTTAGGTAGATACTTAGTAGTGGGATTGCTAGATGGAATGGTAGTTCTATTTTTAGTTCTTTGAGAAATCGTCATACTGTTTTCCTCAGGGGTTGTACTAATTTACATTCTCACTAACAATATATAAGTGTTCCCTTTTCTCCATATCCTCATCAACTGTTATTTTTTGACTTTTTAGTAATTGCCATTCTGACTGGTGTAGGGTGGTACATTGGCTGTCTCAAAATTTTGTCTGTTTTAATTTGTACTTCTCTGATGCTTAGTGATGTTGAGTATTTTTACATTTCATATTTTTCATTTTTTCATATTCTTTTTGGCCATTTGTATGTATATAACAAAAATGGTGCTTGCTTATTGTAGAAAATTTGGAAAATAGAAGCATAGGGAAGAAAATACAAATTGCTTCTCATTCCAGCAACCTTAAATAAACATTAATGTTTTGGTATATTTCCTTATATTCCCAACACTCATCCTCTTGCACATACCTGTAGGTCTTTATAAATTTATGTAGGATCTTTAAAGAAAACTATTGCTGCATTTGGTGTATATAGTTTTACATTTTAAATGTTCTAGTTATTATACTGTGAGCATATTTCCAAACTAAGAAATCTAGTCTATAATATGATTTTTAAAGGCTACAGGATATTCCATGTTAAGGATGTAAAAATTGTTTAGCCTTTATCTTATTGTTGGACATTTAAGTTGTTTCTAATTTTTTACTATTTTAAATAATCCTGAAATATGCATATTTTTTACATATCGCTATTAGGTTTCAATCAAAAATTGCTATTAATTGAATTATTGGATCAATGATTATGAACAGTTTTAGGGACCTTGATTCACTTTGCCAAATTGCACTCCAGAAAAGTTACCTCATTTTGTATTCCCACCAATGATGTATGGAAGTGCCTAATTCAAAATAGCCTTGCCAACACCAAGTAATATCTTTAAAAACCTTTACATTTGATTAATGAATTATTTATTTATTTATTTATTTTTTTGAGATGAAGTCTTGCTCTGTCACCCATGTCACCCAGGCTAGAGTTCAGTGGCACAATCTTGGCTCACTGCAACCTCTGCCTCCTGGGTTCAAGCGATTCTCCTGCCTTAGCCTCCTGGGTAGCTGGGACTACAGGCACACGCCACCTCACTTGGCTAATTTTTTATTTTTATTTTTTGTATTTTTAGTAGAGACGGGGTTTCATCATGTTGGCTAGGCTGGTCTTGAACTCCTGACCTCAAGTGATCCTCCGGCATTGACCACCCAAAGTGCTGAGAATACAGACGTGAGCCACCGCACCTGAACAAATTATGTTATCATAATTTTTACATTTATTTTGATTACAGTGAGGTTGAAGATATTTTCATATGCATCTTGGTCATTGATAGTTTTCGTTTTTCAAACTGTTTATGTCCTTGGCCTAGGTTTTATCTATGAGTTGTTGGTATCTTTTTGCTTTTTGATAGACTGAAGTTTTTCCTTCTTTTTATGTAACTTAACCTAGAAATCTTTCATGTGTGAATTCTTTCTTTATATTAACACTTTGAAACTCCTTCCCCATTCTAATATTAGGTGACTAGTCACTATAATGTTTTTCTTAAAGCTTGATTTTCATGTTTATCTTTTTCTTCCATCTGGATTTTATTTTAGTAAAAGTTATGTGATAAAGCAATAGTATTTGTCTTGAAAATATAGTTATTCAATAGCTATTTAATAAGTAATACTACATTGATTTGAAATGACAAACATAATAAATTTTATAATGGTCGAAGTATAGTACCATTCTTAAATATCACTTTAATGTTTGAATGCTGTTACAGTGATTCATTAGTCATTATTTCTTGATGAAACTGAAAAACTTACTAGAATTTCCTACAGATAACTCTGCATAGAGCTGCCCCCCCCCTTCTTTTAAATAAGGTCTTGTCTTTCCACGTGGCTTAATTGTTGCAAGACTCACAGTTCTTTCTTTACTGAGCATGCACGTATCTGCCCTCTGGTTAGCAGCTGTGGTTTCCCCTTGCAATATCTCAATATCTGTTTTCGTTTGCACCTTTCCTTCTCAAAGTGCCTGTGCTCAAAATAAGCCTGCCATTATTGGTTGCTTCAGGTCAGTGAGATCTGCTTGTTATTGTTTATCATAATTGTTAACTTTGAAGCATTTTTTCCCAATGTCTACAAGTTATTTTTTCTCTCTGCAGCACTTGCGGTTAAAATTTTAATTCATCATGGAGTAGCTTACAAATTCTGTAATCCATACATCTTACTCGTTCAACAAGGTCTCAGTGTTACAGACTGTTCATTATTTTGTCCTGCACAACACCCTTCTAGGGAATACTGAATCAAGAAATCACCTGTCTTTGCAAAGGGCATCTGTTGAAGCAGATGCCAGAGCCATGGGGTTGTCATTTCCCATCAGGCTCCATCCAATATCAGTCTCTAATGTTTCAAAGACACTTTCCATCCTTGCATCGATAGACAGCTGTGGTGCCTTCTGTTTTCTTGCTGCTTTTGTTTCTAGCCTTAACAGTTCTTTTAGAAAGAAAAATAGATGAGGAATTGCTAACATTTAAGAACATATTAATCAGATTTTATATACTGTAACTGCTCAACTTTGAGTAATAATATTAATAGTTACCAAAGAATAGAGAAAATTTAATTATTTCTTTTTCATGTTAGGAAATAAGTATCTGAGTTGGTTGATTTTATGCACTCTCCTGGAGACATATTTCTGCTATATATTTTTTATGTTACAAGAAATGAATATAATGGTCTAATTTCCATCATTTTATTTTCTATCTTTATGAACATTACCTATCATTATGTACAAATCGACAATTTTCCCTTCATTTCTATTGATTATTTCTTCTAGGGATTTTAGGTTGTTGCAGAATATTTAGTCATTACCAATAGCTCTGAAATAGTGAGGAATTAAGTGATTTTGGCACTATTTAATAGGTAGTAGTGGATTCAGAAATGAAGTTCAGATCCAGTCTAGTGTTCGTCTCCCCTCTTTTTTAGTCAGTGAGACTTCTGTGAACTTTGTGACATACCCCAAGGATGATGCTGTATTGGTCTAGCCACAAGAGCTTTATATTATAGAAACTACAATTTTAGTAGAACTAAATGGAGGTTTTTCTTTTTGCATTCTTTCACTGAAGTGTTACTATCTAAGCAGGAATTATTTGGTGTTGGAGTGGAGTAAGAATTGATATTACCTAGAGTTGGTGTCTGGTTGACCTTTTGATTTACCCTAACATCTCATGCTTAATTTATAGTTAATGTTTAATGGAATTTTGTCAAATGGATGATAAAGGCTATTAGTCAAGTCAGGATGCTACCTGGCAAATATGGAGAATGAGGCTTGCAAGGTGAGGATCAGAATTTGCTTGCCTCTGTCACAGACTCTGGAAATGCAGGACCACAGATAATTTGATATTAAGATATTTGAATATTTTACCTTGCATGTTTTCTGTGGTTAGGCTGCAACTTCTAAGCCCTGCTGGAAAAGGAATGGTAATGTTCAAAGACAGTTCACCATGGCTTCGTATTTCTGCACATCTTACAAGTGAGGCACTAACTGCCCTGTGTTCTGAACTGTATTTTCAATGATGTTGGTACAGTGAACAACTTTGCAAGATAAACATACTGTTTGCCTTCAGAACAAAGTGCAGACTGGATGCAGTGGCTCACACCTGTAATCCCAACACTTTAGGAGGCCAAGGCAGGAGGATTGCTTGAGCCCAGGAATTTGAGACCAGCCTGGGCAACATAGCAAGACCCTGTCCCCCTGACCCTTTTTTTTTTTTTTTTTTTTTTTTTGAGACAGTGTCTTGCTCTGTTTCCCAGGCTGGAGTGCAGTGGCACACACGGCTCACCACAGCCTCAACCTCCTCAGGCTCAGGTGATCCTCCTGCCTCAGCCTCCCAAGTAGCTGGGACTATAGGTCCATGCCACCACACCCGGCTATTTTTTTGTATTTTTTGTAGAAATGGGGTTTTGCCATGTTGCCCAGGCTGGTCTCAAGCTCCTAGACTCAAGCAATACACCCTCCTCGGCCTCCCAAAGTGTTGGGATTATAGATATGAGCCACTGCTCCCGGCCAGGACCCTGTTTCTTAAAAAAATAGCCAAGCATGGTGGTGCATGCTTGTAGTCCTAGCTACTTAGGAGGCTGAGGCAATAGGACCGCTTTAGTCTGGGAGGTCAAGGCTGCAGTGAGCTGTGATCTCACCACTGCACTCCAGCCTGGGCGACAAAGCAAGATACTTTCTTAAAAAGCAAACAAATAAAACAAAAACAAACCAAAGCAAAGGCAGGATGAATTAGATAGTATTTCTCTCCAAAAGCAAAAGACAATCATGCTTAATTAAGTCCAATAAAATAAAGATAATGTCTCCCTTAGAACAAAAGGCAGGCATGCTTACTATGATAAAAGATTTGGGTTCCCTCAGCTCAGGTTCCTTTCCTATAATGTGATAATATTGCATGTGTATGCATCCATCTGGGCCCACCAATGTTGCCCCTGTGAGATTTTGGGGAGTAAGGGGAACTGAGCCAAATATGCTGTTCATGCCACTTGCTGTGTTGTGAGCAATAAAGGGCTCTGTCTCTCACACAGGAGTCTCATATCTTCTGCTAGCATCTATACAACAGTGTTAGGCTAACATACTGGCTTACAAGTAGGGTAAAATCTGACCCTTCAGAGTTCTTGACAGGTACTCAGCACAATGATTTTGTCTATAAGATGTTATCCTCCTTTAGACAAAATTTATTTGACTAATTTTATTTAATTCTTGTTTATTGAATTGGTTAAAAATATTGAAAAAGTAATAACAGCCCATCTCTTTAAGTATCCGAGAAAGCTGTGTGTCATCTCAGATGAAACAATTTTGAATTGGTAAATTAGGAACAGCTGAGGGCTTTATAATCGTGTTCATTATTGTCTGAAACAAAAATTGAACCTAGCAGTAAGATTTACATTCTGCCTCCTATTGCAAGAAGCAATCTTGGTGGTGTGTGTGGATATTGTTAGGAGATTTAGAATTCTTCAGACCCTGGTTTGTGGTTGCAGTGGGATAGAATATTTGAGATGTGGGACAGAAGGTAGCGGTAGTGTGTTAGAGGACTGGAAAATCACACATAGAACATAGATTTTGAAGACACATGAGTTTGGAATCCCAGCGCTGTCAGTTATTACTAGTTTTTAATTTTTTTTTAGCTTTGGGAAGGCATGTCATTGAGTGTATCGTTGCTTCATATGTGTATTAGTCTGTTTTCATGCTGCTGATAAAGACATACCCGAGACTGGGCAATTTACAAAAGAAAGAAATTTGTTGGAATTACAGTTCCACGTGGCTGGGGAGGCTTCACAATCGTGGCAGAAGGTGAAAGGCACTTCTCACATGGTGGTAGACAAGAGAACAGAGCTTGTGCAGGGAACCTCCCCTTTTTAAAACCATCAGATCTCATGAAACTTACTATCATGAGAACAGCACGGGAAAGACCTGCCCCTATGATTCAATTATTTTCCATCAGTTCCCTCCCACAACACATGGGAATTCAAGATGAGAGTTGAGTGAGAACACAGCCAAACCATATAATTCTGCCCTTGACCCCTCTCAAATCTCATGTCCTCACATTTCAAAACCAATCATACCTTCCCAACAGTCACACAAAGTCTTAACTCATTTCAGTATTGACTCAAAAGTCCACAGTCCAAAGTCTCATCTGAGACAAGGCAAGACCCTTTTGGCTATGAGCCTGTAAAATCAAAAGCGAGTGAGTTACTTCCTAGATACAATGGGGATACAGGCATCTGGTAAATACAACCATTCCAAATGGGAGAATTTGGCCAAAATGAAGGGGCTACAGGCCCTGTGCAAGTTTGAAATCCAGTGGGGGAGTCAAATCTTAAAGTTCCAAAATGATCTCCTTTGACTCCATGTCTCACATCCAGGTCACGCTGATGCAAGAGGTGGGTTCCTATGGTCTTGGGCAGCTCCGCCCCTGTGGCTTAGCAGGGTACAGCCTCCCTCCTGGCTGCTTTCATAAGCTGGCACCGGGTGTCTGTGGCTTTTCCAGGTGCACGGTGCAAGCTGTCAGTGGATCTACCGTTGTGGGGTCTGGAGAACGGTGGCCCTCTTCTCATAGTTCCACTAGGCAGTGCCCCAGTGGGGACTTTGTGTGGAGGGTCTGACCCCACATTTCCTTTCTGCACTACCCTAGCAGAGGTTCTCCATGAGGTCCCCACCCCTGCAGCAACGTTCTGCCTGGACATACAGGCATTTCCATACATTCTCTGAAATCTAGGTAGAGGTTCCCAAACCTCAATTCTTGACTTCTGTGCACCCGCAGGCTCAGCACCACATGGAAGCTGCCATGACTTGGGGCTTGCACCCTCTGAAGCCACGGCCCAAGCTGTACCTTGGCCCCTTATAGTCATGCCTGGAGTGGCTGGGACACAGGGCAACAAGTCCCTAGCCTGCACACCGTACAGGGACCCTGGGCCTGGCCCACGAAGCCATTTTTTCATCCTAGGCTTTCAGACCTGTGATGGGATGGGCTGCTGTTAAGACCTCTGACATGCCCTGGAGACATCTTCCCCATTTGCTTGGGGATTAACATTCGGGTCCTGGATACTTATGCAAATTTCTGCAGCCAGCTTGAATTTCTCCTCAGAAAATGGGATTTTCTTTTCTATCACATTGTCAGGGTGCAAATTTTCCAAACTTGTATGCTGTTTCCCTTTTAAAACTGAGTGCTTTTAATGGCACCCAAGTCACCTCTTGAATGCTTTGCTGCCTAGAAATTTCTTCCACCAGATACTCTAAATCATCTCTCTCAAGTTCAAAGTTCCACAAATCTCTCGGGCAGGGGCAAAATGCCACCAGTCTCTTTGCTAAAACATAACAAGAGTGTCACCTTTGCTCCAGTTCCCAACAAGTTCCTCATCTCCATCTGAGATCACCTCAGCCTGGATTTCATTGTCCATGTCATTATTAGCATTTTGTTCAAAACCATTCAACAAGTTTCTAGGGAGTTCCAAACTTTCCCACATTTTCCTGTCTTCTTCTGAGCCCTCCAAACTGTTCCAACTTCTGCCTGTTACCCAGTTCCAGAGTCACTTCCACATTTTTGGGTATCTTTTCAGCAGTGCCCCACTCTACTGGTACCAATTTACTGTATTCATCCATTTTCATGCTGCAGATAAAGACATACCCGAGACTGGGCAATTTACAAAAGAAAGAGGTTTATTGGACTTACAGTTCCATGTGGCTGAGGAGACCTCACAATCATGGTGGAAGGTAAAAGGCACATCTCACATGGTGGCAGACAAGAGAATAGAGCTTGTGCAGGGAACCTCCCCTTTTTAAAACCATCAGATCTTGTGAGACTTACTCACTATCATAAGAACAGCATGGGTAAGACTTGCCCCTATGATTCAATTAACTCCCACCGGGTCCCTCCCACAACATGTGGGAATTCAAGATGAGATTTTGGTGGGGACATGGCCAAACCATATCAACATGTTAAATGAGAAACAGTAACTACCTTACAAAATTGTTAAAAGGATTAGAAATAATCTATGCAAAGTGCATGGTATTGTGATCTAGCATATAGGGTGTCTGTGTATAATATTTCCCTCAATTCCACTTAGGTTATTCTTGATGTGAATTTAGAGTTCTGATTTCAAGTTATTTCTCCATTAACTCCCATGTTCCTTTAAGCAGACAATTCTATGGTGATTACTGTAACGATGAAGATGTGTTCAAACAGCACACTTCATTATTAGGAATTTTATCAGAGGTAAAAATCACATGGCCCTCTCCTTAATGTGTCTGTTTAATTTCCCTCTGCTTTCCTCTTATAAGGATACATGTGATGGCATTTTTAGGGCCAGAGGTAAAAGTGTGTCAGGCTTTCAAATATTACCTAGGATTTTTTTAAAAAGGAGAGACTATGGTAATCTATATTATTAAACAGCACTTAAACTCAAGTTTAACAATTTGTGCAAAAAACTCTCTCTACCCATTTGTACACTGAATACGATAAGACTATAATTAGTACAGTATAATAGTATAATTTCTGAAAGTCATTTTGTATATTTGGCAGAAATGGTAGCCAGTGGGCCAGGAATTTCAATGGGCAGCAAGCAGATAGACCAATCTGTGGCTCTGTGGCTGCAGCTTGGGAGACAGCAAACAGATTTCTATTCCATCTGACTCCTCTCCTTCTCTAGCTTCCTTGGTCTCTCAAGCTCAAGAGTGATACAGAACATAATTTAGATTGGGTTACTTAAGATTATTGACCAAGGTCTCTAATAGACTCCCAGCAGTTTTACAAGGAATGTCTTGAAGGAAGGCGGGAAACAGTACATAGCAATCTGTCTACTGTTGATTTACTGCCAATACTGGATTTTATGATTAAAAATGAGACAAGAAAAACAGCTCAGTGGTTATAAAGGTGCTTATCCCTTTGGATACTAATTAACTGAGGTATCGATACTGCACAAGAAAAAAATACACAGCTATATAATTAAAAATATTTACAATCATTCTCTTATTAATTCCAATAAACTATCATTATGGTGTGTATTAGTTTCTTGTGCCTGCCATAACAAATTATCACAAACTTAATGATTTAAAAAACAAATTTAGTCACTCACAGGTTTGGAGACTGGAAGTTAGAAGCGAATTTAATTGAGCTAAAATCAAGGTTTTGGCAGGGCTGCACTCTCTATGAGGAGGCTCTAGGGGAGAATCCATTCCTTGCCTCTTCTAGCTTCTGATGGCTACTGGCATTGTGTGGCAGAATTATTCCAGTGGCTCCCTCCTTCTCCACGTGGCCCCCTCTTCAGTCTGTGTAGTTTACCCGCTGCTTTCCTCTTACAAGGATACATGTGATGGCATTTAGAGTCCACATGGATGATGCAGGCTAATCTCATCACAAGATTCTTAATTACATCTGTAAAAACTTTAGCATATAAGATAACACTTACAGGTTCCAGAATTAGGATCTGATATCTTCAGCCTACGATAGGAAGATAAATACACGTTTTAATGTCCTTTTCTATGTGGAAAAGGTGAAACATTTTTATAATTTTATAATTGTCTTTTCCCAAGTGCTGTTTGTTGCCTAAGAAAGTAGGCTTTGAAATTGTTGTGAAGTGAATCTTCCATGGAGGAATAAATGAGCAGTTTTCCAATTTTTATTTATTTTTATTTTTTGAAAAAGACAGGGTCTCACTCTGTCACCCAGGCATGAGTGCAGTGGCATGATCATGGCTCACTGCAGCCTCAACCTCCTGGGCTCAAACCATCCTCCCACCTTAAGAGTAGCTGGAACTACAGGCATGCACCAAGCCCAGCTACTTTTTGTATGTTTTTGTAAAGATAGGGTTTTGCCATATTGCCCAGGCTGGTCTGGAACACTTGGGCTCAAACGATCCCCCAACCTGGCCCTCCCAAAGGCCTGTAATCCCAACAGGCCACCAACTACACCCAGCTGGTTTTTTCCCCCAGTTTTTAGGTGGAATTTTTATTTATTTAATTTTTTTGCTGGAACTCAATTAAAATACCAGTTTTGCATGTATTTCTCAATTATTTGTTCATTATTAGTCATATTTTTCTAGTTGCCCTATTGTACATGTTAAGTGATTTTTAATGTTTAAAAAGCTCCTTTATTGTATATCACAAGATAAACATTTTAAATCAGTTTAAATTTTATTCATTATAGTGATATAAAAGTTAATCTTCACTTTTTTGATGGAAAATATGAGATGCTGTTAGTGTGAGATAGTTCAAGAAATTAAGATACAAATAGTTTTGTGTTATTTCCCATCTTTCTTTCCACGGTTGTATTTTTTTGGCACTGTTACTGTATTTACTCAGTACTTTAAAAAGGACGTTCATAATGATTTAAAATCTGAAACACCTAAGAATTAGATTTTGCCGAGACCAGCTCGGTTGTGCAGACCTTAAACCAGTGGCACTAGAGGAATTGAAGACACACACACAGAAATATAGAGTGTGAAATGGGAAATCAGGGGTCTCACAACCTTCAGAGCTGAGAACCTTGAACAGAGATTTACCTGTATATTTATTGACAGCAAGCCAGTGATAAGCATTGTTTCTATAGATTATAGATTAACTAAAAGTATTCCTTGCAGGAAACAAAGGGATGGACTGAAATAAAGGGATGGGTCTGACTAGTTATCTGTGGTAGGAGCATCTCCTTAAGGCACAGATCGCTCATGCTATTGTTTGTGGTTCAGGAACACCTTTAAGTGGTTCTCCACCCTGGGTGGGCCAGGTATTCCTTGCCCTCATTTCGGCAAGCCCACAACCTTCCAGCGTGGGCTTCATGGCCATCACGAACATGTCACAGTGCCGCAGAGATTTTGTTAATGGCCAGTTTTGGGGCCAGTTCATGGCCAGATTTGGGGGCCTGTTCCCAACAAGATTTATTATTCTTTATTTGATGTAACTCCATTAAATAAGAATAATAATTATAATTTTAAATGGTATTTAGTAAATAAATACATGGAATCATCCAGAAAATAGTTTATGAATGCACATTTAATTAAATTCCCTAAGGGAGCTTATAATGTTACTTTGTAATTTAACTAAATAATCTTTTATTTGAAGGGGAATGAACATCAAAGATTATGAAAAATGTAGATTAGTAATGTCTTGATATTATTTAAATCATTAAATTATTCTTGTTATTAATACTGATGATTTAGTATTTTTTTCTGTCCCTTTTTTGTAGTTTATTTGCTTTTTTCATATGTTATTTTTCAGAAGTTTTAGGTTTACAAAAAACTTGAGCAGATAGTACAGTTACCCCATACTCCTTTTCTCCAGCTCATAGTTTTCCTATTTTTAGCATCTTATATTTTTGTAATGTGTTTTTACAATTAACGAACCAATATATGGTACACTTGATGATTATGAAAATTGATGAAGCTATACTTTATTATTAAAGTCTATACATTAGGGTTCAGTCTTTGTGTTGTATAGTTGTATGTGTTTTGACAAATGCATGTGTCATGTATGCATCATCACAGTATCACATAGAAGAGTGTAACTGCCCTGAAAATTCTGTGTTCCATGTATTAATCACTCTTTGATATGGTTTAGCTCTGGGTCCCCACCCAAATCTCATATTGAATTGTAACCACCATGTGTCGGGGTAGGGACCTGGTAGGAGGTGATTGGATCATGAGAGTGGTTTCCCCAATACTGTTCTCATGATAGTGAGTTCTTATGAGATCTGATGGTTTATAAGTGTGTAGCATTCTCCTCCTGCCCTCTGCCTTGTGAAGAAGGTGCTTGCTTCTTCTTCACCTTCTGCCATGATTGTGTTTCCTAAGGCCTCCCCAGCCATGCAGAACTGTGTGTCAATTAAACCTCTTTTCTTTATAAATTACCCATTCTCAAGTGGTTTTATATCACAGTGTGAGAATGGACTAATACAGAAAATTGTTACTAAAGAAGTGGGGCATTGCTATAAAGATACTTGAAAATATGGAAGCAACTTTGGAACTGGGTAATGGGCAGAAGTTGGAACAGTTTGGAGGGCTCAGAAGAAGACAGGAATATGATGTGGGAAAGTTTGGAACTCCCTAGAGACTTGTTGAATTGTTATGACTAAAATGTGATAGTGATGTGGACAATGAAATCCAGGCTGAGGTGGTCTCAGATGGAGATGAGGAACTTACTGGGAACTGAAGTAAAGGTCACTCTTGCTGTGCTTTAACAAGGAGACTGATGGCATTTTGCTCCTGCCCTAGAGATCTGTGGAACTTTGAACTTAAGAGACATGATTTAGGGTATCTGGCAGAAGAAATTTCTAAGTAGAAAAGCATTCAAGATGTGACCTGGCTGTTTCTGAAAGTGTTCAGTCATATGCATTCACAAAGAGGTGGTCTGACATTGGAACTTAATGTTTAAAAGGGAAGAAAAGCATAAAAGTTTGGAAAATTTAAAGCCTATATGATGGAAAAGAAAAACCGATTTACTGGGAAGTAATTCAAGCCTGCTGCAGAAATTTGCATAAGTAAAAAGGAGCCAAATGTTAATTGTCAAAATCATGGGGAAAATGTCTCCAGGGCATTTCAGAGATCTTCACAACAGCCCTTCCCATCACAGGCCTGGGGGCCTAGGAGGGAAAAATGGTTTCACGAGCTGGGCCCAGGGCCCTACTGCTCTGTGCAGCCTCATGACATGGTGCTCTGTGTCCCAGCCACTCCAGCTTCAGCTGTGGTTAAAAGGGGTCAAGGCACAGCTCATAATGTTGCCTCAGAGGGTGCAAGCCTCAAGCCTTGATGGCCTCCACATGGTGTTCAGCCTGTGGGTGCTTAGAAGACAGGAACTGGGGTTTGGGAACCTCTGCCTAGATTTCAGAAGCTGTATGGTAATGTCTGAATGTCCAGGAAGAAGTCTGCTGCAGGGAGAGAGCCCTCATGGGTGACCTCTACTAGGACAGTGTAGAGGGGAAATGTGGGGTTGGAGACTCACACAGAGTCCCCATTGGGGCACTGCCTAGTGAAGCTGTGAGAAGATGGCCACTATCCTCCATACCTCCAGACTGACAGCTTGTACCAAGCACCTGGAAAAGCTGCAAGCACTCAATGCCAGCCCCTGAAACTAGCCACGGGGCTATACCCTGAAGACCCACAAGGGTAGAGCTATGCAAGGCCTTGGGAACCCACCCCTTCCATCAGTGTACCCTGGATGTGAGACATGGAGTCAAAGGAGATTATTTTGGAACTTTAAGTTTTAATGACTTCCTCATTGTATTTTGGACTTGCACGGGGCCTGAGGCCCTTTCATTTTGGCCAATTTCTCTCATTTGGAACGTGTGTATTTATACAATGCCTGTACTCCCATTGTATATAGGAAGTAACTAACTTGCTTTTGATTTTACAGACTTATAGGCAGAATGGGACTTGCCTTGTCTCAGATGAGACTTTGGAGTTGGACTTTTGACTTAATGCTGGAATTAGTTAAGACATTTGGGGACTGTTGAGGTGGAATAATTGTATTTTGCAGTGTGATAAGGAAATGAGATTTGGGAAGGGCTGTGACAGAATGATATGGTTTAGCTCTGTGTCCCCACTTGGGTCTCATATTGAATTGTAATCACCATGTGTCAGGGGAGGGAGCTGGTGAGAAGTGATTGGGTCATGGGACTGGTTTCCCTCATGCTTCTCTCATGGTAGTGAGTGAGTTCTTACAAGATCTGATGGTTTATAATTATGTAGCGGTTCCCCTGCCCTGCCCCCCATCTTGTGAAGAAGGTGCTTGCTCTTCCTTTGCCTTCTGCCGTGATTGTAAGTTTCCTGAGGCCTCCAAGCTATGTGGACTGTGAGTCAATTAAACCTCTTTTCTTTATAAATTACTCAGTTTCTGGTAGTTCTTTATAGCAGTGTGAAAATGGACTAATACTCTCTTCCTCTTCCCTTATTCCCTCTTTTCCTCCCAAATCCATGGCAACCATTAATCTTTCTACTATCACCATAGTTTTACCCTTCCCAGAATGATATTTACTAGGAATCCTAGCATATGTAGACATTTCAGACTAGCTTCTTTCAAGAAGCAATATATGTTAAGGTCTCTCCATGTCTTTTCATGGCTTGAAAGCTCATTTCCTGGAAGCGATTCCATTGTATGGATATTCCACAGTTTATTCATTCACCTATTGAAAGATGCATCTTGTTTGTTTCTAAATTTTGGCAATTATGAATAAGGCTGCTATAATTGTTAGTGTGAAGACTTCGTGTAGACATTAGTTTTGAACTGATTTGAGTAAATACTCAGGCTTGCAATTGCTGAATTAAGACCATATTTATCTTTGTAAACGCATACCAGACTGTTTTCCAGTGTGGCTGTTCTTTTATTTTTCATTAAAAATTTATTTATATAATTTATGGGGTACAAGTGCGAATTTATTACATGCATAGTAGTCCAGTTAGGGGATTCAGAGAATCTGTCACCCAAATAACATACATTGTACCCATTAGGTGATTTATTATTATATACCCCTCTCCCACTCTGTCACCCTTCTGAGTCTCCATTGTCTATCACTCTGCTCTCTTTATCTATGTATACACCATTTTTTAGCATTCACTAAAAAAAGTGAGTGAGAACATGTGATATTTGTCTTTCTGTGTCTGGTTTGTTTCACTTAAGATAATGACCTTCAGTTCTATCCATGTTGTTGCAAAAGACCAATGCTTTGGCTATTTGGACTCTTTTTTGGTTCTATATGAATTTTATGATTTTTTTTTCTAATTCTGTGAAAAAATGGTGTTGGTATTTTGGTAGGGATTGCATTGAACCTGTAGATTGCTTTGGGTAGTATAGTCATTTTAACAATATTAATTCTTCTGATCCATGAGCATGAGATATCTTTCCATTTGTTTTTGTCATCTTCAATTTCTTTCATCTGTGTTTTATAGTTTTCCTTGTAGAGATCTTTCACCTCTTTGGTTAAATTTATTCCTAGGTATTTTATTTTTTTGGTAGGTATGGTAAATAGGATTGACTTCTTGATTTCATTCTCAGTGAGATCATTATTGGTATATAGAAATGCTACTGTGTTTTATATATTAATTTTTGTATCCTGAAACTTTATCAAATCTAAGAGTTTTTTTGGTGGAGTCTTTAGGGTTTTCTAGATATAAGATCATATCGTCAGCAATCAGCGATACTTTGACTTCCTTCTTTTTGATTTGGATGTGTTTTATTTCTTTCTCTTGCCCAGTTGCTCTGGCTAGGACTTTCAGTACTATATTCAATAACGGTGGTGAAAGTGGGCATCTTTGTCTTGTTGTAGATCTTAGAGGGAAGGCCTTCAGCTTTTCTCCATTCAGTATGATACGTGGGTTTGTTGTATGGTATGTGGGTTGTAGGTATGATATGTGTGTTTGTTGTATATGGCCTTTATTTTTTTGAGGTATGTTCCTTCTATGCCTCGTTTGTTGACGGGTTTTATCATGACCGGAAGCTTAATTTTATCAAATGCTTTTTCTGCATCTATTGAGATGATCATATGTTTTTTGTCCTTAATTCTGTTTATGTGATATATCACATTTATTAATTTGCATATACTCAACCATCTTTCTATCCTTGGTGTAAAACCCACTTGATCATGGTGTATGATATGGTTTGGCTCTGTGTCCCCACCAAAATCTCATCTTATAGCTGCCATAATTCCCACGTATTGTGGAAGGAATCCGGTGGGAGATGGTTGAATCATGGGGATGGGTCATTCCCGTGCTGTTCTTGTGACAGTGAATGAGTCTCATGACATCCGATGGTTTCAAAAATGGGAGTTTCCCTACACAAGCTCTTTGTCTGCTATCATTCATGTAAGATGTGACTTGCTCCTCCTTGCCTTCCACCATGATTGTGAGGCCTCCCCAGCCATGTGGAATTGTAAGTCCAATAAACCTCTTTCTTTTGTAAATTGCCTAGTCTCAGGTATGTCTTTATCAGCAGCATGAGAATGAACTGATACAGTGCATTATCTTTTTGATGTCCTGTATTCAATTTACTAGTATTTTGTTGAGGATTCTTGCATGAATGTTCATCAGGGATGTTGGTCTGCTGTTTGCCTTTTTTGGTTGTTGTGTCCTTGTCCAGTTTTGGTATTAGGGTGATAGTGACCTCATGGAATGAATTAGGGAGAATACTCTCCTCTTCAATTTTTTGGAACAGTTTCAGGAGGAGTGGTATTACTTCTTTTTATATTTGATAGAATTTGGCTGTGAATCCCTCAGCCAAGCTCCCTCAACAATCCCTGAGCTTGTCTTTGTCGGGATTTTTTTTTTTTTTTTTTTTACTACTGATTCAATGTTGCTGTTCATTATTGGCCTGTTTAGATTTTCTATTTCTTCCTTGTTCAATCTTGGTAGGTTGTGTGTTTCCAGGAATTTATCTCTTTCCTTTAGGTTTTCTTGTTTGTGAGTATATAGTTGTTCATAATAGTTTCTGATGTTCTATTGTGTTTCTGTGGTATCAGTTGTAATGTTTCCTTTTTTATTTCTCATTGTGTTTATTTGATTCATCTCTCTTCTAGGTTAGTCTAGCTACTGGTTTATCAGTTTTATTTATCTTTTTGCAGAATCAGCTTTTTTTTTAATAATTTGTATCTTTTTTTGGTCTCTATTTCATTTAGTTCTACTGTGATCTTTGTTATTTCAAATTCTGCTAGTTTTGAGTGTGGTTTGTTCTTGATTTTCTAGTTTTTTGAGATGCACTGTTAGGTTGATAATTTATAATCTTTTTTTTAAATAATAGGCATTTAATGCTATAAATTTCCCTCTTACCACTGCTTTTGCTATGTCCCACAGGTTTTGGTTTGTTATGTTTACATTTTCATTTGTTTCAAAAAATTTTTAATCTTTTGTATTAATTTCTTCTTTGATCCAGTGATTGTTCAGGAGCTTGTGTAATATCCATGTGTTTGTATAGTTTCTGAAGTTCCTTTTTGTATTGATTTCTATCCACTGTGGTATGAGAAAATAATTGATAGGATTTCATTTTTAAACATTTGTTGATACTTGCTTTATGGCCTAACATGTGATTTATCTTGGAGAATGTTCCATGTGCTCATCGAAAGAGTGTATATTCTGCAGTTGTTGGGCAGAATATTCTGTAAATTTGTTAGGTCCGTTTGGTGTAAAGTCCAATTTACATCTAATGTTTCTTTGTTGGTTTCCTGTCTAGATGATCAGTCTGATGCTGTTAGTGGTGCATTGAAGTCTCCCACCGTTATTGTATCTATCTCTCTCTTTAGGCCTAGTGATATTTGTTTTATGGATCTGGGTGCTCCAGTGCTGGGTGCATATACATTTAAAATTGTTATAACCTCTTGCCAAATTGATCCCTTTATTATAGAATGACGTTCTTTGTCTTTTTTTAACCGTCTTTTATTTAATATCTGATTTAATTGATGCAAGTACAGCTAGTGCTGCTCACTTTTGGATTTTGTTTGTGTGGACTGTCTTTCTACTCCTTTACTTTTGGTCTATATGTGTCTTTACAAGTAATGTGAGTTTCTCATAAGCATCATATAGTTGGATTATATTTTGAAAATCTATTTTGCCAATCTGTATCTTTTAAATGGGGCATTTAATTCATTTATTTTCAAGGTTTATATTGATATGTGAGGGTTTGTTCTTGTCATATTGTTAATCATTTTCCAGTTTTATAAATTCTCTGTTTTTTTCTTGGAATGTTTGTCTTTGTGGTTTGGTGGAATTCTGTAGTGGTGCCATTTGATTTCTTTTTCTTCCTCCTTTGTGTGATTGCTTTACCAGTGAGTTTTATACTTTTGTGTGTTTTCATGATGATGAATATCACTTTTACTTCCAAGTTTAGGACTTCTTTGAGCATTTCTTGTAGGGCCAGTTTAGTGGCGATGAATTCCTCAGTATTTGCATGTTTGGGAGAGACTTCATTTCTTCTTATTTATGAAGCTTATTGCTGGATATTGAGTTCTTGGCTGGCAGTCTTGTTTTTTTTTTTTTAATATCAGCACTTTTAATATGTCATTCCCTTCTCTTCTGGCTTTTAAGGTTTCTGGTAAGAAGTCTCATGTTAGTCTCATGGAGTTTCCTTATGTAGGTGATTTTTTTTTATTTCAGCACTTTTAATATGTCATTCCCTTCTCTTCTGGCTTTTAAGGGTTCTGGTGAGAAGTCTCATGTTAGTCTCATGGAGTTTCCTTATGTAGGTGACAGGGTGCTTTTCTCTTGATGATTTTATTTTATTTTTTTCTGTCAAGCTGTTCTTTATCTCAGGAAGAGGGCAGGGCAGGGGGCTCAGTCTTTCTTAGCAGTAATTTTCCTCATGGTGGCCAGGACATTGCTCAGCTCCTCTCGTTTCCTCTTGGTGAGGATGTGTGTCCCCACCCTTTTCTTGATGAACTTGAGGGCCTGTTTGTCCTTGGAGACCTTCAGTAACTCCTTGGTTCGCCGCTCGTATGGGGTGAAGCCACACACCTCTCGGGTCATGCCCCGCACACACTTGTTATGTTTGGTCAGGCGCCCGAGGCTACGACTGTGTCTGGGCTTGCTCACATTCTTGGTCACCTTGTGGCCTTTGTTGAGGCCCACAACCATAGTGTAGCACAGAGCCATTGCTGCTGCTCTCCAGTGGTGGCTGTGGTTAAAGGCTGTCTTGCTGATTTTAGAATTCTTTTTACCTTAGACAATCTGATTATAATATGCTGTGGCAAACTCCTTTTTGCATTGTGTTTTCCCTGGGATCACTGAGTCTCCTGTGTCTGGATGTCTAAATCTTGCTATACTTGGAAAAGTTTCATTTCTTATTTTGTTAAATAGGCTTTCTAAGCCTTTTAATCTCTCATCTCCCTCAGGAATACCAATAATTTGTAAGTTTGGTCATTTTATGTAGTCTCAAATGGCACATGTATACCTATGTAGCAAACCTGCATGTTCTGCATGTGGATCCCAGAACTTAAAGTCTAATAAAAAAATAAATAAATGAAAGTAATAAGCAAGTTCAAAAAAAAAAAAAGAAAAAAGCTTTGTTTATTCTTTTTCTTTATTTCTGTCTGACTGGATTATTTCAAAAGACCTGTCTTCAAGTTCTGAAATTCTTTCTTCTGCTTGATCTAGTATTTCAAATGTATTTTGTATTTCCTTCAATGAATCTTTTAGTTTCAGAATTTGTGTGTGTGTGTGTGTGTGTATGTGTGTATGTGTGTGTGGGGTGGGGAGAGAGAGAGACTTGTTCTGTTGCCCAGGCTGGAGTGTAGTGGTGTGATCATAGCTCAGTATGACCTCAAACTTTTGGACTCAAGTGATCCTCCTGCCTCAGCTTCCTGAGTAGTTGGGATTTACAAGCATGTGCCAACATGCCTAGCTAATGTTTGTATTTTTAGTAGAGACAGGTTCTCGCTATGTTGCCGAAACTGGTCCTAAACACCTGGGTTCAAGCAGTCCTCTTACCTTGGCCTCCCAAAGTGCTGAGATTATAGGCATTAGCCACTGTACTCGGCCTTTTTATCTTTTAAAGATATTTATCTGCATGTTAAAAGGTTTTATTTGTATTCTGAATTGATTTTTTGAGTTCTTTGTATTGGTTTTTAGATTTCTCTGGCATCTCATTGAGCTTCTTTAAAATCAGTATTTTGAATTCTTTATCTGGGATTTTGAGGATTTTTTTTTTCTTTTTTGGTTAGGATCTATTGCTGGAGAATTACTGCATTCATTTGAGGCCATCATATTACCTAGCTTTTTCATGTTTTCTGTATCTTTATGTTGGTTTCTGCTCATCTGGCTTCATAGTTACATCTTCTTTTTTAAAAAATGACTTTCATGTGGATGGGGGACTTTTTTCTTGAAGATGTGACAATGATGTTAGTTGGGTAAGGCCGTCTGGCTTTGCTTTCAGGTGCATGCAGTAGTGAAGACTGTGTATAATTTATATGGCTATCTTCATTGTGGTAATGTGTGGTTCTTGGTGGGGCCTGTGGTGAAGTTGTGCTTGTGACTTGAGTGCCTGATGGGCCCATCATCAGGTTTTAATGGTAGCAGAAGTGTGCCAAGTATGTCTATCCTTGTGACCTGGGACAGCATATGCTGGCTCCTGTGTTGGCAGTTTCCAGACAGGCTAATGTTTGGGCATGTGGGTGGCTTTCTCAGATGCCAGTTTTAGTAGCAGTATACCAGGCATATAAGAAGGCTCTCGAGCTCCTGAGCAGCTGGGGTAGTGAGGGTGATAGACGTAGCAGTGGTGGTGAGATGCTCTCCTTGTTCCCTTGCACTGTGCTCTTGTGCTGGAAGTGGTTGCAACAGGCTGTGCAAACTGGCTTCTAGGTCAGAAGGTGGTGCTTGCAGGTAAGAGCCAGCTGAGACTGTAGAAGTAGGGTGTTTATGCTCAGTCTCTGTCCCCTAGAAGTGCTCATGTGCCCCAGGTGGTGGATTGGGTTGTGGAACACCCAGAACCTGGCCCCCCCCCACCAGTTTGTGTTGGCATAGGGTTAGGGGGGTGAAGCTGGGTGGATCCAGACTGGGCAAGCTTGTACTCAACACCTCCCAATGGCAAGGGCATGCATGAACTATGACGTGGGGGTAGGGCAGGCAGTGTAGTCCTCACGCCTCTGGTGAAATGCTTGGGTGAGAGGTGACTGCTGCTGTGCTGAGGTCGTGCCATAGGTGCCAGGGAGGATGAGACCACTGCTGTCCCTCCCCCATCCCAGCTGTGGCAGCCAACCTGGCTGTTCTGTTAGTATGGCAGTTTGCACCTAGCCCGTAATTCAGCCATGAGCCACAGAAGCCAGCACCCAGCTCAAGACCAAGCCTCTGCAGTAACTCATCCTGCTCAGGATTAGAGCATTGGGAGCCTGGTTCCAGTGCCAGAGACTGCAGCCCATGCCATGTCTGCTTCTTAGTTTTGGTTGTGGGATCCCCATTGATCCCCATTCCTGCTCAAGTCCCTGCTCCACAAGATGCAACCTGATCTTCCCCAATGGCCAAGACTGGTGCTGCAGATTTCCAGGACCACTCATAGTTGCTAAGAGCTAGGATTAAGAATGGCATCTTACTGTGGCTACTTAGTTCTCAGGAATTGTGTGGGACCCAGGGCATGTTGCCTCCCTGGAGCTGTTCCTTCTCATAGTCTCCTGGATGCTCCCTAAATCAGATTCAGAATTTGGGTGGGTCAGGGTGCTCTCCTGTGGCCTGAATTGTATGATTCCCCAGTGGGAAAGTGGACTGCAGAAAGATATTCACTCTCTCTTGTATTGGGGATTCATTGCCAGTTCCCAGCCGGTCTTGACCACACAGGCTGTCTGCTTTCCTTCTCATTCCCAGATTTTGGAGTTTCCTTTCACTTTTTCTGTTGAACCCTGTGTTCCTTGTTGGATAATGTATTCAAAGTGTGATTGTCTGCATACCACTTTGGTTTTTCTAAGTGGATGAGGCATGCTGGAAATGTTTTTAGTCAGCTATCTTGGAAAACAAAGGTCAGCCTCCTGTCACTTTTTGAGCTTCTTTGATCTTTTCATATGGTTACTGTGTTTTCTTATGACCATTATTTTCAGACTTCTCTGCTTGCTGTTTTTTCTCTACTCACTTTCTAACTGTTGGCCTTCCTGATAGCCCATTCTTTGTCCTCTAATTCGATACTCTGATATTAGGTGATGTCCTCCATTTCTGTGATTTAATAGAACTAACCATATTCCTACAACTTTCAAATTTTTTGTTTGTTTGTTTGTTTTTTGAGATGGAGTCTCATTCTGTCGCTCAGGCTGGAGTGCAGTGGCACAATCTCGGCTCACTGCAACCTCTGCCTCCCGGGTTCAAGCAATTCTCCTGCCTTAGCTTCCTGAGTAGCTGGAATTACAGGTGCGCACCACCATACCTGGCTAAATTTTGTATTTTTAGAAAGAGATGGGGTTTCACCATTGTTGGTCAGGCTGGTCTCGAACTCCTGACCTTGTGATCCGCCCATGTCAGCCTCCCAAAGTGCTGGGATTACAGGCGTGAGCCACTGTGCCTGGCCACAACTTTCAATTTTATATATCTATCCCAGACTTCACTTAGGAGATCAAGATTCATCTGTCTAATGCCCATTTAACAGCCCCTCTTTGAGTCTCTCTCAGATGTCTCGGTTTATACAGATATAAACTTGAACCCTTCATTGCACCTCTGTTTCAAAAAAAAAAAAACCAAAGCAAAAACCTCACCAGCAGAAGAAACTACAAAAATCCTGTTACACTCCCACTGTTTATTAGATAATATTATTTTAGCTGTCTAGGCCAGAATCCTGGGTGCCATCCTTGATTCTTTCCTCTCGTTTCTTCCACATACCTAGTTCCTTGCCACTCCCTGTGAGTACTAATTTCAAAATATATTTCAAATTGTATCCACTTTCTCTTATCCCTATTCTTGCAATCTTAATACAAGTTACTATCATCTATCTCTGAGACCACTGTATTATTTATGAGTGCCTAATACTAGGTATTATACAGAATAACAAACTGAGCATAATTTTGTTTTTAGGATTTCAAATTAATTGTAAACACTAATTTTGAACTCCCAGAATTCTGAAGTTACAAGAATAAGAGGTAAGACCCTAAATACAAAAAAAAATCCTAAACTAAAAACAGTGACTTCATTTTCCTCCCTAATAGAACTGTGTGATGCTTGGGTATCCAGAGGAGGTAAGCCAGAATATTGGGAAACATTTGTTTCTAGTTCAGATTTTGGTTTCTAGTAATTCTATTGTTTTTTAAGTTATTCAGAATTTTATGGTGGGAGGAGGAAGAATAGAAATTAATTTTTATATTATATAAACATAACTTTTTTTTTGCCAGTTATATAATTTTACATTAGGTTAAGAGTGAGAATATATATCTATCTCCTCTATATGTATCTCTATATATTACATATGTAGTAATACATATGTTAATGTTCTGAATAAGGAACTTACTATATTGCTAAGTGAATAGGTCTCATCCCTTGGAATGAAGTTGAGCATTATTGATAGGAGGTTGTTTTTATGAGAGCAGACCAGATACGAAATGAGATACATTGAACTAAACTGCATGCTCTTCCTAACAGAGGCACAAAATTTTCTTATGTTTTTAACCAATTAAGTATAATGGGCTAGTGTGAGCAAAGTAAATTTCTATGATAAGGTAACTAACTTGATATTCAGGTAGTTGTTGGGGGTTTGTACCTTTGGGGACATCATTTGTCTGCCATGAATAGAGGTTATTGCTGGCATCTAGTGGGTAGATGCCAGAGATGCTGCTAAGTATCCTACAGTGGCCAGGATAGCCCCCCACAATGGTTATCAGACGTCCACAGTGGTGAGGTTGAGCCAACTCTCTTCTAGAGTATTTGTTTTTCAACCCACTACTGCAATGTCCTAAGTATTTTTCAAAATTCATTTAACAAATAAACCCTTAATAGAGGAGTAATGGTTGTAACAATTCCATGATTTTATTTTTGTGAAAATTTAAATGAATGGAAGTATATTTGTGTGTACTTGCAATAATTTAGGAGACGAAGGAATCAAGGATGAATACCAGGTTTCTGGCTTGAGCAACTCACCAGGAGGATGTTGTTGATATTGAGATGAGAAGAAAAAAAAAAAAAATAGAAGTGTGGGAAAAGATCTTCATTTCAGATTTTATACTTGTAGAATTTGAGGTGCCTGAGAGATATCAAGGTGAAGTCCTGAAGATCAGAACATAGGCTTTTAGACATATCCTTAATTTGCAATTCATCAGTATATAAATATAATTTGGAGCTAGGATGGATGAAATCACCCAGTAGAGTGTATATCTTTTTTTTTTCCATTTACTTTTCAGATTTACTGAGTGAACATAATTTTCTTTTTATAAACATTTGATCTAAATCATTTTTGTTGTTGTTGTTGCTGGTTGTTTGGTTTTTAATACTGGGAACACTGAGATTCAGTTAGAAAGATACCCTGAAATCTGAAATACACCAATCCCTCCCACTCTCCACCCAAAATCTAGTTGGTTTAAATGAGCAGAATGATCCATTTTTCCATTTTAGGTGAGCAGATGTTTATGAAAGATCTTAGAACTGTTTGCCTCATTTATCAGGCAAATTTACAAGCAAAGAAGCCATTAATCGTATTTCAACTTGTAAATAGAAGACGACTAGGACTCAGGTTCATATCTTACACTTTTAACATGAACTGGTTGAAAGAAACATTAACAATTTCAAACTAAAGAAATTTTAAGTTTTTCCTCACAAAAGCATAAAAATGGAGATCTTAACAGGAAATTCTTAAAAGGTAAAAACAACTCTTACTTATACTAGTCCTTGGGTAGTTTAATATAGAACAGGTTGTTCTTTTTGTTTCTTTGAAAAGGAATTTTTGGTCCCAAGTCTGTTCCTGCTTAGTATCTGCTCCAGCCTTCCCCTCTCTCCAAGTGGCCTCCTTGACAGCCTCCACCCCTGGGCACCCTGCAGCTCGACCGGCTGTAAGAATCATGCAGGGGAGGGCTGCTCCTTTCCATGGGCAGAGGGAGCCCAAGATCCGGTGTGCCTACCCGATCTCGACCTCTCGAGTAGCTATCGCTCTGGCCATAACTGTTGCTGGAACTGTTGCGGCCCCCACCGTAGGCGTCGGGTGAGCTGCCCAGGTACTCCTTATAGCGGCCTCCTCCTGCGTAGCGGTCACTCAGGCCGTAGCTGTCGATGGAACTGTCGTGGCCCCCACCGTAGGCGTCAGGCGAGCGGCCTCCGTACTCCTCGTAGCGGCCTCCTCCTCCGTAGCGGTGGCTCCGGCCATGACTGTTGCTGGAACTGTCGCGGCCCCTGCTGTAGGTGTCGGGCGAGTGGCCTCGGTACTCCTCGTAGCTGCCTCCTCCTCCGTAGTGGTCGCTCCGGCCGTAACTGTTGCTGGAACTGTCGTGGCCCCTGCTGCAGGCATTGGTGGAGCGGTCCCCGCTGTGGGCGTCGGGCGAGTGGCCCCCAGTGTGAGCACTGGGATAGCGGCCACCACTGTGGGTGTCAGGCGAGCGGCCCCCGCTGTGGGTGTCCTGCGAGCAGCCTCGGTACTCCTCGTAGTGGCCTCCGCCTCCATAGCGTTGGCTCCCGCTGTAACTGTTGCTGGAACTGTGGCGGCCCCCGCTGTAGGCGGCCTCGGGCGAGCGGCCCCCGCTGTTGGCGGCCTCGGGCGAGCGGCCCCCGCTGTTGGCGGCCTCGGGCGAGCGGCCCCCGCTGTTGGCGGCCTCGGGCGAGCGACCCTGGTACTCCTCGTAGTGGCCTCCTCCTCTGTAGCGGTGGCTCCAGCTGTAGCTGTTGCTGGAACTGTCGCGGCCTCTGCTGTAGGGGATGGGCGAGCGGCCCCCGCTGTAGGTGTCAGGGGAAGGGCCTCCATACTCCTCGTAGTGGCCTCTTCCTCCATAGCGGTCGCTCCGGCCGTTGCTGGAACTGTCGTGGCCCCCGCTGTAGGCATCTGGCAAGGTGACGGGCAAGGCGTCGGGTGAGCGGCCCCGGTACCCCTCATAGCGGTATCCTCCTCCGTAAGATGGCGGTGTCCCCGGCCCAGGGGTGGCGCGGCACGGGCCTCTGTAGCTCTCGAGGGGCTCTCGGTAGGAGCCTCTGCTGGGATGATCCACGTAGTCATGGTCGCGACCCCTGTAGCTGTTTTGCTTGCCATAGCCTCTCAAGGGACAGTAGTCCCGGACACTGGAGTGGCTATAATAGCGGCGGCTGTACTCTCTGAGCGCGGCGATAAAATCCCCGGGGTCGCGGCACCGGGGCAGTGGCTCCCGGAGCAGTGGGCCTGAGTAGCCCTCTCGCCCCCACATGGCCGGCGCCTTCCCAGGCATTCCACCGCCACCAATGCGAGCCAGGCTCGACGGGGGCGCAGCCCTCTTGCGGGGTGGGCCCGCCCAGCGCTGCAGCTGCACGCTTGAGTAGCCGTCTCGCCCCCACACAGCCGGGGCCTTCCCGCGCATTCCACTGCCAACGCTGCGAGCCAGGCTCGACGGCGCGGCCCTCTTGCGGAGTGGGCTGGCCCAGCGCTGTGGCGGTGGCCCACGCTTCCTGGGCATCGGGGCCCTGTAGGGCCACTGGTCAAAATACCCCGCGTAGCCGTGGCCATCATCAGGCCCGCCCCAGGAGTGAGGTCGCTGTGGGCTGCTGCCACACCCACGGGTTCCGTGTGGGAACCTCGAGCGACTGCTGCTGCCGGGGGGCAGCGGCCCCCACCGGCTGCTCTTGAATGCTGGTTTGATGGCCCCGGCCACCTTGATGGCCTTACCATCAAGGTACTTGCCATTCAGATCTCTGGCGGCGGCCTTGGCATCTGCAGGGCTTTCGAAGGTGACGAACGCAAAGCCCCTCGATTTGTTGGTTTCTCGGTCTTTCATCAGGAGAACGTTGATGATGCGGCCATACTTGACAAACTCAGCCTTGAGGGCTTTCTCGTCGGTTTTGAGGTTGAGGCCCCCAACGAAAAGCTTCTCTGGGCGATCCGCTTCCATCATGTCTGCTTTTCGAATGGTGGGTCAGAGGCAGTGGGAGGTGATGAGGCAGCAACTCAGTCGCGGTCTTCCGGCACTCTCGTAGAGGGCGGCTCCTACCGGTTGGGGGGTGTATGTCTCAAGAAGGAAAAGAGTACCTTAGTCATAGTTCTTGGGAACAACAACGTTTATGATACAGATAGAGGAAAACCTAGGAAAAGAAAATAAGAAGTAGCCAGAGAGGTAGAAGAGATCCCAGAAGTGTAGTCTTCTAAGCCAAAGGAAAATAATCTTTCCAGACATATGGAATGGTTATTGATATGGTGGTTGTTGGTAACATTGGTGGATGTGAGAGTGGATAGAAACCAAATTGTAGTGGGTTGAGAAGTCCATGGTAAGTAATAAATTTAGTTGTGTTGTAGATTTATGTAAGTTTGGCTGTAAAAGAAGAGGCAGATGGAGGGGGATGTGGGATCGTGGGAGGTATTTTTGTGTTTGCTTTTAAAGATCAGAGATAATTCTTCATTGGTATTTTAAAAGACAAATCGCATATTTGAAATTTAGGTATACTGAAGCATATCAAATACGTTTGGTTAATAGACATGCATTCTGTGAGGTTTTTTTTTTTTTTTTTTTTTTTGAGACAGAGTCTCGCTCTGTCACCCAGGCTGGAGTGTAGCGGGGTGATCTCAGCTCCCTGCAACCTCTGAGCCTCCTGGGTTCAAGCGATTCTCCTGCCTCATCCTCCTGAGGAGCTGGGATTACAGGGGCCCACCACCACATCCGGCTAATTTTTGTGTTTTTATTAGAGACAGGGTTTCACCATGTTGGCCAGGCTGGTCTCCAACTCCTTAGCTCAAAAGATCTGCCTGCTTTGGCCTCCCAAAGTGCTGGTATTACAGGTGTGAGCCACCGCGCCCAGCCGTATGAGTGTATTTCTAAATGATGTTTTTTGCCTTCAAGGTATTGATGGATAATATTGTATATTTTAAAGTATTTTAAGTAGTTGCTTAGATTCTAAGTGATTCAGCAAGTGTGAAAATAGTTCTTTTAATTACCATAGATATTGGTATATGTTTAATACTCAGACACTATTTTTTTTTCCAGATCTTTCCAGAAATCGTTTTACAGAAATTCCTTCTGATGTCTGGTTATTTGCACCCCTTGAAACATTAAATTTATATCATAATTGCATCAAAAGCATTCCTGAAGCCATTAAAAATCTACAGATGTTAACGTACCTTAACATTAGGTAAGGAAACAATTTAAAAATAAATTTTGGTTTTTATTGTCGTTCTAATCCTTTTTTAGTGGCAAAGGAATATGTTTGATTTGGCTGTGTAGCTTAAATTTATCTCAACAGTATCTTATTTGTGTTTTTTTATGTTCACATTATTTTGTAGGCTTTTCTTGAGAGCAGAGCTTTGCAAACTTTAACACACAGGAATTACCTGGGGATCTGTTAGAATGCAGATTGTAATTTCTTAGGTCTGTTGTGGGGCCTGCATTTCTAACAAGCCCCTTGGCAATGCTCATGCCTACCTGCTGGTCCTTAGACCTCAGTTTGAGTAGCAAGGCTTTAGACCATAAATATTTTCCAGAAATTATAGCACCACAATACAGATTTTATATGCATCCTTAGATATGTGAAACAAACAGTGCTTGAGTTATTTTTTCTCACTTTTGTGACTTCTTGCTTCTACTTCAAGGATGGTTAGAGTGGGATGAGAATATTGAAAGGTTTGGAAGTGGATGACAGTTCATGTTTATACTTAGTAAGTACTTACCATGTGCTAGGCCGTGTTCCAAACACTTTACCCATATTACCTTATCTAGTTTTCATGACAGCATTTTGAGATAGGTACTGTTGTTATCCCTGCATTACAGATGAGGAAACTGGGTTAAGCTCTTTGTCCAAATTCATAGATATATTCAGCAAGTGGTAGAGCCAAGATTAAAATCAAAGCAGTCTGGCTGTAGAGCTCTCATTCATACATAGCTTTTACCCTATATATATAAAAGTGTGAACACTTACTAAGTATAAGAAAAACCTTTCCCTGCCAAATCAGTAAAATTGAATGAAAATTGATATATTGTGACTTAATTTTAGAAATTTTTTCTTTTTTTATTCAGTTGGAAGGGATAATCTCCTCATTAACCAAGTTACTTGTCTAAATTCCCATATGGAGAAGTAGTAGATATAATTAATATACATAAATGATGATGTTCCCTTCTCACTGTGATATATCAATTCTTTTATATGACTCTCCTAGTGGTGTTACCTGACAGTACAAGCTATTTTAACTGAAACCACTTTACACCTTAAAATGTGTGAGGGAGGTTTCCTTCCATAGATGTCAGTCATTTGGGTTGTCCTTTCTCTAAGTAGGTATAAATCTCCTTGGCCTGGCTTAGGAGAGGTTTGAGGAAAATGAGGTGTTTTTAAGTTTTGTCTTTGTTTCTGTTTCATTTTGTTCTTTTGCGGAAAAAGTGATTTGCCAAAAACTGAATTACATTTCTCTATTAACACATATGGTAATCTTAGTTTTACTAAAATGTTCTCTAATTCTATCCTGTCATGATCTGTAAAAGTCAACTTTGATTTTTTTTTTACAGTCACAAAAATCTTTGAGCAAACTATATTGAAATAACATTTGTTCTAGTGAGTGAATTCCTCTTTAAAGCATGTAGTAAAAAAGGGACAATTAATAATTTGTTTGCCAGTATGAAGAAACCAGATCCTGGTGAAAGATGATTGTGTTAACTCTATGAATATGCCTTTTTTTTTTTTTTTTTTTAGACGGAGTCTTGCTCTGTCTCTCAGGGTGGAGTGGCACCATCTTGGCTCACTGCAACCTCCACCTCCCAAGTTCAAATGATTCACCTGCCTCAGCCTCTCAAGTAGCTAGAACTACAGGTGCCTGCCACCAGGCCCGGCTAATTTTTAGTAGAGACAGTGTTTCACCATGTTGGCCAGGCTGGTCTCAAACCCCTGACCTCAAATGATTTGCCCGCCTCGGCCTCCCAGAAGTGCTGGAATTACAAGCATGAGCCACTGTGCTTGGCCTGAATATGCTTTTTAAGGGAAGAAAATAATTTTAAAGCTATTTTTGGCCTGAAGATGTATTAGAATGAGTTCGCCATTATTTCTTCCATGTATTTATTTATTTTGGTGAAAATATCTTAATAAACTTGTTAAATAATTTTCAACTGTTCTTTCTTCCTATATACTACCCCCCCCCCTTTTTTCAGTAGAATCCTATAGAAAGATCCTTGTGTGCCCTGGTGTGAAGGGCCCCAGGCAGACCATTTCTCCAAGGAGCCTGCTTGATCCTGAAAGTATGAAGGATTATGACAGGACCCTAGCATATTTGACGTTCTAGCAGTCTGGCCAGTATTGCTAGTTGAGGGGCATTGCCATTTGTTTGTTTGTTTGTTTGTTTGTGCTGTGTTATTAAAGCCAGTTTAGTATTTCTGGATGTCCTTTGCCACAGAAAAGATGGGGAGGACGGTGTTCAAGTCCCCACTTGAGTAATACTGGACTTTTGTTGCTGTGTATGTTACATGAAATGCTAGGTATAGGTCTATAAATGTCACTTTGAAAAATAGGAAAAATAATAGCTTATCGCTTACCAATGCTTGTTAGTATGTAAATGGAATGGAAACATATACATTTTGGTAGTGGTTCATTTGGGTCAGTCAGTCTGTTTTGGCGTATAAATTTGACCATAGTACTTTGAGGACAAAGACCCCAGAGCCAGATTGCCTGGGTTTGAATCCTGCCTCTCCCACTTCCAGCTGTGTGACTTTGAGCAGTTTATTTACACTCTTGTGACTATTTCTTCATCTGCAAAATGGGGATCACTGTGAGAGTTAATTCACATGAGCTGCTCTGAACATGGCCTGGCAATAGTAGGCACTCAGTAAATGTTAGTTATTATATTTAAATGTATCTACAAAGATAAGAATGTTTTATCAACTTTGGGCTGAGATAAAGGGCTAATAGGCTGTTAAACCTTAAAAGGGAATGGGTTAGGGTTACTACATGTTTTTGAAGATATAGTCCTATTCATTCTTTTATAAACTTGAACATAGTGCATGCACATTTATCCCTGGAGACTTTCCCTAGCATGGAAGTATTGAATATGCCAGAATTATATCAAGGAGCAAAGTTCTGACATTATTGAGCTCAGAAGAATCATTCTGTGTTTTTGAGAACTGACGGTGTGTAGAGTAGTATCATAGGTCTGCCTGCATAGGCTTTGCTATGCTATGAATCTCTGCAGTACTTGGGCAAATCACTTAAGCAGTTTTAACTTTCATTTTCTGATTTGTATAATGGAGATAATAACTACTTAATCTTGTGTCATCAACATGAGGATTAAATGAGACAGTGCTTATAAGAAAGTTACCACTGTGCCTGATACAAAGTGAGCACTCAGTAAGTAATTATTAAGTTATTACTTAGTGATAGAATATTATTTACTTAAAAAGTGATTTCTTCATTTTTAATATGTCACATTACATACATATTCTCATAAAGAAACTTTCTCATTCTTTTCAGCCGAAATCTTTTATCAACATTGCCAAAATACCTATTTGATCTTCCCCTTAAAGTTTTGGTCGTCAGTAATAATAAACTAGTATCCATTCCAGAAGAAATTGGGAAGTTAAAAGATTTAATGGAGTTGGTGAGTAAAATAGTTGTATTAATTGAATGCAATATGCATAATATATCTACATTTTGGAAGATTACTCATTTTTAATGGAATTTCATTGTAAGTTTTTTAAAAAGTACTAACTTGGTATATGTCTAAATTCGGTAAGACTTAGTAAAATCTTGAGATACTATATGTCTGAGTTTTTCCAGTCACAAAATAGCATGATTCTTCCTTAGTCCTAGTGGAGTCAGAAGGCTTGCTTACAAACTTTAAGAAATACTTTTCAAATGAATAAGCATTTGTTTACTCATTTTGTGTACAGTAAAGGTCTTAGAGAAAAGCTAAGGGAATTTTTAAAATAAAGCTTTTATAGGACTATGATATATCCTTAGAGTAAGGAGATAAAAGAAGAAAGTATCTGCAAATGGTAGAATTAGCAATGTAACTCCTCCTCACTGTTTGCTTCTGTGATGTTATAACACTTTTTAGACTGAAATAAACAATAAAAGGCTGTTATATGCAATTGATTGTAGAAATATAGAATAATTTAAATTAATTACCTTGGACATAACATTTTAGGTATTGAAGGATATTGAATTCTGAGAAAAATATGTTCAGATCCTCTTAGATGTCTTAGATATTGTTTGAAAGAGGTAGGTAGGATGTATTTTCCTAATCATCTATAGCATTGTTATAATAGCTTTCAGTTATTTTTCGTATCTTTTGGTTACCTCCACTTTATGCAGTGTACCATGCTGCATGTTTTTCTTTTATTTTGAATGATGCTTTCCTAATAAATAGGTATTTTAAAAGTTGTTTTTTTTTTTTTTTTTTTTTTTTTTTTGAGACAGAGTCTCGCTCTGTTGCCCAGACTGGTGTGCAGTGACACGATCTTGGTTCACTGCAACCTCCGCCTCACGGGTTCAGGCGATTCTCATGCTTAGCCACCCAAGTAGTTGGGATTACAGCCATGCACCACCACACACAACTAATTTTTGCATTTTTCGTAGAGATAGGGTTTCACTGCATTGCCCAAGCTGGTCTTGAACTCCTGGCCTCAAGTGATCCACTTGCCTCGGCCTCCCAAAGTGCTGGCATTACAGGTGTGAGCCACTGTGCATGGACTAAAGTCCTGAAGTATTCTTATGTATGACTTTATTATGTCCGGGGTGTCAAAAGTTTTCTTGAGGAACTTACCTACATTTTCATAATGAGAAATGAATAAATTAACAGAATGTAGTGAGCAGAAATTTCAGGAATACCTTTTATTCATTAAAGAATACCTGCATATCCAATTACAATACAAGGAAACTTCCTTGAATTTCACTTTATGCTTTAGAACCATATAATTTTGAAGTTAAAAAAGATCTTAGAAGTGATCAGATACAACCACTTTCTAATGTAGGAATCCCTGATATATCTACTGTATATTTTCAATGGTGACAACTCTGTATATGTGTGTGTGTGTGTGTGTGTGTGTGTGCATGTGTGACTGTCCTAATTCTTCTTTGCAAAACTCTATTTGTTATTAATCTTTCTTATTTTGAACCAAAATACATGCTTCTATATTTCTTCCATTGGTCCTGGGACTACCATGTGAAGAAATATAGGTAATGACAACTCCTTTTTTTTTTTTTTTTTTTTTGAGACAGAGTCTCACTCTGTCTCCCAGACTGGAGTGCAGTGGTGCGATCTTGGCTCACTACAACCTCTGCCCTCTGAGTTCAAGCAATTCTCCTGCCTCAGCCTCCTGAATAGCTGGGATTACAGGCACCTGCCACCACGCCTGCTAACTTTTTGTATTTTTAGTAGAGATAGGGCTTCACCATCTTGGCCAGGCTGATCTTGAACTCCTGACCTCATGATCCACCCGCCTCGGCCTCCTAAAGTGCTGAGATTACAGGCGTGAGCCACCGTGCCCGGCCTAACAAACTCTTAAGAAGTGTTTTTGTATACCTTAAACATCCTTATTACCTTTATTCCTTTGTATGACTTTTTTACTTTTAGGTAATTCAATTTAGAAAATGTTCCTTTTAGTTAAAGTCTCCCTTAATGTTATACTAAAAAATGAACAGAGATTCCAGATATGATCTAACAAGTTCATAATAAAAGGGACCATTATTTTCTTTGACTTAAACACTATTAATATTTTTCCAGATTTCATAAAGGTTATAATTTAAGATTTTATGTCTCTTCATTTTTTAAAATTTAATTTTTGGCCCTATGTTTTTAATTACATTACATGATGTAACTTTTAGATAAATGAAATGTAAAACATAATTAGGAGTTTTAGATTAATTCTACTACAGTTGTCCCTCTATGGGGGATTGGTTCCAGGATTCACCCCATACCACAATCCACGAATGCTAAAGTCTCTTATACACAGTGATAGTATTTACATATAACCTAAATACATTTTCCGTATACTTTAAATCATCTCTAGATTACTTATAATGCCTAATACAGTGTAAATGCTATGTGAATAGTTGTTATGTTATATTATTTAAGGAGTAATGACAAGACAAAAAAGTCAATATATGTTCAGTACAGGCACAACCGTGCTTTTTTTTTTCCTGAATATTTTTGATTTGTATTTGGTTGAATTCATGGATGAGGAACCCATAGATACAGAGGACCAACTGTTTTTTAATTCATGTAGAAAATTCTAAAATGTTAAACACTATTATTTTACTAGGTACTATAAAATTATTATGCTTTAAACTCTTGAAATCAGTAACAGTAGATGGGTAGATAGCATTAGGAGGGCTAATTGACAGTTGTACATATTGAATTGGTGGGTATTCCCTGTCTTTGGAATACTTTCCCATGATACTCTTCCACATGATGTGATAATCAACTGCAATGAAATTCTATCATTAGAAACCTAGGAAATACTCCCTGGCTTCCAATCCTCTGCAGAATATTTTGTAGAGCACCCACTGGAGTGGGTTCATTTCCTATGCCTGGGTTTATTTCTCCTGGGAAATGACAGCTATCTCTCAAATTTCTGTGGATTTTCCATATGGAAATCATAAGTATCAAATACCTTTAGAAAGAAGCAATAATGTTTAAATAACATTTTCACAAACTTCTATTATCTATCATTTGAATAATATCTATTCTGAACATAGCAGCTAAAGTGATCCTGTCAAAATATAAGTCAGATCACGTCAATCTCCTGTTCAAAAGTTTCTGGTTCCTGCCCACATCTCTCAAAATAAAAGCTAAAGTCATATCCTTCCCTCTATTCTACTCTCTCCCTTGTCCGTTTCCCTCTAGTTACACTGGATTCCTTGCTGTTCTTTGTATTTGTCAGGTGTACTCTGAGCGCCTTTACTTTTATTGTTCCTTCTGTCTGGAATATTCCTGTCTTATATATTAGTATGGTTCACTCTTTTAGCTCTGACAGTACTACTCAATATCACCTTCTCTGTGAGATGAGGTAGTATCCCTCCCCACTATTGTGAGCATAGCCATTTTCCTACCCTGTTACTTTTTCTTTTTAAATAGCACTTATCACCTTCTAGCATATTATATAATTTACTCCCCTTGCTAGCATGTAAATTCCATGAGGAGCTATGAGAGCAGGAAATTTTGTTTTGTCCCTTGATATGTCCCCAGTCCCTGGAACAGTACCTAGCAAATGTTAATAGTATTTAATAAATATTTCTTGTTGAATGAAGATGTCTTAGATATTGTTTGAAAGAGGTATGTAGGATATGTTTTCCTAATCATCTATAGCATTATTATATTATTCCCTACATGGTTTTAATATTATTTTGAAAACTGAATGTATGTACTATTCTCCTCCCTCCAGGCCATTATCGTTTTCACTACAAGTTGGAAATTGGGGGCAGTTGCATTAGAATATGAATTTCATTTGAAGTGTGTCTGGTCTGAGACCATGCTGTGTATTTCTCTTTTCTTTTTGTTGATGTTATTATAAGAAAGAGAGGAGAGAGCATAGTTAACTTAAACTGTTCTTTTTTCTGTTTCTTATTATGATAATAAATAAAAACCTCAATTTGTTATTATGGAAACTTGATATTGTTTGCCTTTAAATAGGGGCTTGGATTTTAACCACAGAGATGTCCTGAGAGATACCTTAGATAACGTGAGAGATTTCCAACTCAGATCTCTTAGAATGTCTTTGAACTATGATATGAGTCACAAGTGTTGGGGCTTGTAACTTCTCATTTTGTATCCCTTTGGAGAAATAGATTTAGTTAAATCCATCCTGATCATAGTCTGTTTCTCCAGTGCACATTTATAAATCCTTGACTTTCTTAGCTTCTGCCCAGCCAAGTATCTCAAGACAGCTGCTGTAATTGACAGATTATACAATGTTTGAGAGTTGTAAGTCTTTTACTTTACCTCCACATGAAGAGTGCTGGATCATTCTTACTTCTGGTTTTGGCTAGTATGAGTTGGCCTTTACTTGAGATTTTTGAGAGGTTGACTTATGTAGTTACTAAAATATAACCTTACATTTTTGTATGGAAAGTTTCTATTTACTGTGCTAGATTGACTTCATGATGTCATATAAATAGAAATCTGCCAGATAATCCATCTTTAGAGCAATGACATTAGAGGGTAACTTTTGCTAGCTGTTAACTGTGCTTTAATTTAAAAATTAGAATATATATATATATATGTATTTCTCAGTTAGCTTGTTATAATTCTGTTTTATTGTTTTCCTTAGGATATTAGCTGCAATGAGATTCAAGTCCTTCCCCAACAAATGGGAAAATTACATTCACTTAGAGAGCTAAATATAAGAAGAAATAATCTTCATGTTTTGCCAGATGGTAAGATGTTCACTATTTTTACTCACATGAATAAGAGAGTAACTATGTAAAATTTAATTAATTATTTTTCATTTCTGACCAGAATTAGGAGATCTTCCCTTAGTCAAGCTGGATTTCTCTTGTAATAAAGTGACCGAAATTCCAGTTTGTTACAGAAAGCTGCATCATTTACAAGTAATAATTTTGGATAACAATCCATTGCAAGTACCACCAGCACAGGTTTGTAATAAAAATATTTTACATGTTTCTTCTCATTTTTATTCATAATTTTATCTGTTTGTGACTGGTAAATCAAAAAGCACCTAAATCAAGAGCCAATTTGTTGTTCAAGCACTGTTGTCTAAAGTTTTTCTGAGCATTGCCTTTTGCACTTTGGTAGGAGTTTTAGCTTAGGCTCTAGGATAGCATTTAGAAAACCCAGATAATAACTTTCTGCTTGTGAACTGATAATTCTGCTTGTTAGTTATTTACAAAAGAGACTCTGAAGTCTTTCTACTTTATTTCCCACTCAGGTATATATCTACTTGGGATTTGTTGTGGGATTGATTGGAGCACATTCTTGGCACTGAGAAATGGAATTATAACAGAAAGAACAAAATACAAGTGGAAAATATTAATTATGACTTTTAGTTTAATGAGGATTAAATCCACGTGGAATCCTTTTAAATGATAGTTAAGGAATAAACGATGATATAATCCACTATGGACAAAATATGAAAGAGAAGAAAGAAGACAGTGGGGAAGAGATGCCAACAGAATTTCTGAAAATGGAAAATAGAATAGTAGAAACTAGTACCTTTACTTAGACTGCAGAAGATTATTTGGCTGAGGAGCAGGTAGCAGTGAAATGGTACTTTATGCTGTATGCCCTGGCAGAGGGTTTGCAGATATCCAGAAGAAAGGTAGTCTTTTTCTTCCTACAAAAGTACATTGCACTCATTCCAAAGGGGTTACCTTTTCTAATTCAAATAAAGACTGGCTAGAGTCCTGGTGGTAGCTGCCTTAGCAGAATGAAGAAAGCTGAAACTTGTGCCTGCTCTAGGAGAAGGCAATCAGATTCAAGTTGATTTACAGCCTCAAACCTGGGAATGGCTTGAGTATTGGAGGAAACATGTAACTCTGAATATAGGGATTAAGTACTGAAAACATGATGGTTTGTGGAATGTCTAAGACAGTGCTGTCCAGTAGAACTTTCTGAATGATGGAAATGTTTTATAATCGACAACGGTCCAATACTGTAACCACTTGTTTATGTGGCTGTGGAATGCTTGGAATATAGCTAGTGCAACTAATGAACCAAATTTTAAATTTTATTTTAATTTGATTTATTTAAATTTAAATTTAAATTGCTGCATGTGACTGGTAGCTCCCATATTAAACACCACAGCTCTAATATTTACACCCTCAGATTCTTGCCCTCAGCCCCACAGCCACAGTCTATGCCTTACTTGCATCAGCAGAAGCCCAGAATTTATTCTAAGGAGTAAGTAGATCCTTAGATTTTCTTCATTAGCTCAGTGGCCAGATGATGACTCACTTCTTGCCTCAGCAGAAGACTGGTGTTTACTCCTTAAAGAAGCACCATCCCATTTGTACTGGCTGTGGTGATGAGCATGTTCTATATCTGCACTGTCCAATATGGTAACCATAGTGGCTACTGAGTACTTGAAAGTGTATAGTGTGACAAAAGAACTGAAATTTTATTTTATTTAGATTTGATTAATTTACATTTAAATACACATGTAGAACAGGAAACCAAATACCACATGTTCTCACTCATAAGTGGGAGTTGAACAATGAGAACACATGGACACAGGGAGGGGAACGTCACAAACTGGGGCCTGTTGCGGTGTGGGGGGCAAGGGGAGGGGGAGAGCATTAGGACACATACCTAATACATGTGGGGTTTAAAACCTAGATGATAGGTTGATAGGTGCAGCAAATCACCATGGCACATGAATACCTGTGTAACAAACCTGCATGTTTTGCACATGTATCCCAGAACTTAAAGTTAAATAAATAGACACATGTGGCTAGTGGTACCCTATTGGACAGTGAAGCTATAAAGGGATTGAACCAGAGTCAGGGGCTCCAGGTACAGCTTGTATAGCAAGAGCGAGACCCCATACTGAAATCAGTGAATGCTTGCATACTGAATGTTGAGGCGCTCCAGTTTGGCTCCCAGAATGCTTGCAGCCTGTCTTCCATATTTCAGGCAGAATTGGTGGATTTCTTCCTTAGTAAACTGCAGCAGAAGAAGAGACCTATCTATATACTGAACTTTTGGAGTCACCTGATGAAATGGCTAGCCTGTGTCTGATTACCAGATAGATGGAAACACCATCAGGAAACTTCCCCATGTACACAGAGCTTCCAGTTTGTTTTTTATTATCCCTTTGGGAAATTAACAGACAGGTTGGATGGTAGCTCATGCCTATAATCCCAGTACTTTGGAACTTTGGTAGGCTGAGGTGGGAGGATTATTTGAACCCAGTAGGTTGAGGCTACCGTGAGCCCTGATCACACTACTGTACTACAGCCTAGACAGCAGAGTGAGACCCTGTCTTTAAAAGAAAAAAAAAAAAAAAAAAAAAAAAGACCAGGCGCGGTGGCTCACACTTGTAATCCCAGCACTTTGGGAGGCCGAGGTGGGTAGATCACCTGAGCTCAGGAGTTTGAGACCACCCTGGGCAATATGGTGAAACCCCATCTGTACTAAAATAAAAAAAATTAGCTGGGCATGGTGGCACGTGCCTGTAGTCCCAGCTGCTGGGGAGGCTGAGGCATGAGAATTGCTTGAGCCTCAGAGGTGGAGGTTGCGGTGAGCTGAGATTGTGCCACTGGACTCCAGCTTGGGCTACTGAGTGAGACTCTGTCTCAAAAAAAAAAAAAAAGGTAGAAAGAAAATGAACAGACAGCCAAGGATCATTAGATAGTGCAAGAATAATCTCTAACATGAAACACAGAGACCAAAACACCAAAGGCTTACATTGAAACAAAAGGGAGCACATTTATTTATTTTTTTGTGTGGATATCAAGAAATATTTGTAAACCATATATCTGATAAGGGGTTAATAGCCAAAATATATAAGGAATTCATATAACTCAATAGCAAAAAAAAAAAAAATTGAAAAATAGGCAAAGGACTTGAATAGACATTTTTTCAAAGAAGACATACAAATGGCCAACAGCTCTATGAAAAGATGTTCAGCATTCCTAATCATTGGGGAAATGTAAATCAAAACCACAATGAAGTATCACTTCACACTTGTTAGGATGCCTGTTATCAAAAAGAAAAGATAACCAATGCTGGCAAGGATATGGAGAAAAGGGAACCGTTGTGCACTATTGGTGGGAATGTAAAGTGGTATAGCCATTATGGAAAACAGTATAGTGCTTCCTCAAAAATTGAAAAATAGAACTACCATACAATATTGCAATCCTACCTCTGGGTATACATCTGTAAGAGATAGAAAAATTAATCAAACTTTTTTCTATTCTGACTCTCAATACAGAATACTTCACTTCTGGTCAAAAATGTGTGGAGATTTCTTCACTTCTCCAGCAGACACTGACTGGGTGTCCTGTAATTCAATTCCATTCTGACACTACCTGGAGTTAACATCAGATCCCACAGGTTAAGAGCTCAGTCCCACAGACTGCTCACCTATACTTCTGACTGACCAGCTATAAGTTAAGGTTCCCATGACCCCCTCCTCAGATTCAATTAATTTACTAGAGTGGTTCACAGAACTCAGCGAAACACTTTACTTACTATTGCTAATGTATTACAAAGGATACAAATGAATAGCCGGATGGAAGAGATGGATAGTACAAGGCATATGAGAAGGGGTGCTAACTGAAGGGGTAGAGAAGGGATGATCCCTTTCCTCCCCATCATAAGGGTCATGGCTGATACCCCTATAACAAAAAACAAGTAAACAAGATAAAAGGATAACAAATTTATTTCATCATAGTTTTACGTGATACTGGAGCCTTCAGACTAAGGACCCAAGGATATAGAGAAAGTTAGCTGACTTTATGCTTAGATTCACTTGAGACTGGGACAGCAGTGTAGAAATATGATTGGATAAAAAAAGAGTATGAGCTAATGGTAATAGATGGAGTGGGAAGACCTAGCAAGGCCTTTTCTTGGTGTCTCTGTTGTAGCGTTTGTTCCTCCTGGGTATAGGGCAATACTCCTCTAGAATGAGGGTTTTAATTTCTTTATGGCCAGTGGTTACACAGAAAGGTAGGGGAAGGTTAGATTAGGCTTCATGGCTGGCTTTGGAAAAAAGGGGTTCTAGTGCCTATGACTGGCCTTGGGGAAGAGAAATTCTTGTTTCCATGACTTGCCTGTAGTGAGAATGAGGAGGTGAGAGACAGGGGAGGGGCATCTGGAGGTCAGAGAAAAACTTTGCCTCTGAGACTGCTTCTGAGGCTTTCATTTTGGGGTATCATTTTCTGAGCCTCAGTGAAGCTTTTGTGCCCTCTTCGGACACACCACCTTCTAGGCACCTCCACGTGTTTAGCAATTTGTAAGCTTTCCGAACCCTGTCCTTTTGGTTTTTGTGGAGGCTTCATTGCGGAGGCATGATTGGTTACATCATTGGCCATTCGTGATCATCTCAACTTTCAGCCCTTCTCTGGTTCCTGGAGGTGAGGGAGGTAGGATTGAAAGTTTCAACCCTCTAATCCCATGGTTGGTTTTCCTGGCAATCAGGCCCCTATCCTGTGGCTATCCAGGAGCTCCCAGCCACCAGTCATTCATTGGCATACAAAAGGATACTTCCCACTTAAGAGATCATGTAAGATTTTTAGGAGCTGTGTATAGGACATGTGAGCAAGACTAAGTATACATTCCTTACACATTACAATATCCGAAGGAAATGAAATCAGGATCTTAAAGAAATAATCTGCACTCCCATGTTCATTGCAACATTATTCACTATAGTCAAGATATGGAAACAACCTGTATGTCCGTCAACAGATGAATGGATAAAGAAAATACAGTGTGTGTGTGTGGGGAGGGGGGGTGTTTGTGTGTAATGGAATACTATTCAGCCTTAGAAAAAGAAGGAAATCCTGTCATTTGCAACAGCATGGATGAAACTTAAGGACATTATACTAATTGAAATAAGCCCGACACAGAAAGATAAATGCTGTGTGATCTCACGTATATGTGGAATCTTAAAAAAAAAAAAAAAAAAGTTGAACTCAGTGACAGAGAGTAGAATGGTGGTTACCAGGGACTGGGGTGTGTGGATAAAAGGGAGATTTTAAATGGTATCATCCTTCAGTTATAAGATGAATTAGTACTGGGGACCTAATATATAGCATGCTGATAACAGTTAATAATATTGTATTTACTTGAAATTTGTTGAGAGTTGAACTGAAGTGTTCTCACTACACACACAAACAGGGTAATTACATGAGGTAATGGGCATGTGTTAATTAGCTTGACTGTGGTATTCATTTCACAATGTATAATACAGTTGATCCTTGAACAACATGAGGGTTAGGGGCACCGATCCCTGCATACTGTAAAAAATCTTTGTATAACTTTGGAATTGCAGAAAATTTAGCTGCTAATAGCCTACTGTTGACTAGAAGCCTTATCAACAACATAAACAGTTGACTAACACATATTTTATATGTTATATGTTATTTACTGTATTCTTACAATCAAGTAAGCTAGAGAAAAGAAAATGTTATCAAGAAAATCATAAGGAAGAGAAAATATATTTACCATTCACTAAGTGAAAGTTGATCATCATAAAGATCTTCATCCCCGTGGTCTTCACGTTGAACAGGGCTGAAGAGGAGGAAATGGAGGGGTTGGTCTAGCTGTCTGAGGAGTGGCAGAGGTGGAAGAAAATCCATGTATAATGGACCTCCACAGTTCAAACCTGTGTTGTTCAAGGGTCAACTGTATATTAAAGCATCATGTTGTACACCTTAAATGTGGGAGTTCAGTCAGGGTGGTGGGAAAAATTATAGAGGAAAAATTACGAAGATAGTTATAGGAAATAGACACAAACCTTCTTGGAAGGCTGGAGGGTTGCATAGCTTCAGTAAAAGATTTAGCTGAAGTCAACCTAATCCTCTTACCTTGAGTTAATAGCTTAAAGTAGGTACAAAGGAATGTAAGGGAGTTTATCTAAATAGCTTGTTTACTCATGTGGCCCTAAGCCCAACTTTTATCACCTGCAGGTGCATGATTGCTCTCTACTCGAGCGGTGGGCAATGTTAATTACCCTCTAGTGGTGTTTACTTGAGACCTTTGTCACTTAATCTGTACTAAATAAATGTGAACTTCACCAGCTTATCGAGGCAGATGCTGCAGACTGAGGCAGCAGAGCCCCTTAACTAGAATGACAGGCAAAATATCTGTGTCAATTTACGTCTTTCATCCGTCGTTGGGTCAGGGTCAGCGGGACGGACCTGGCACTTAAATATAAAAAAATTTTATTTGTAACTTATACTTTAATAAAGCTTGAAGAAAAAATAAAGAGGAAAAATGGAGCATATTCATAGGAGTGCTAATCAGCATGGCTTTCTAGCAGCAGTTGTGGAAACTGGCAGATGTTGGAATGATACCTTCGAGGACTAAGGGAGTATTTCTAACATTCTACACTCAAACTGTCATCAAATATGAGATAGAAAAAGGTTTCAAACATGCAGGGTCTTGGAAATTTTTACTCCCATGTACCCTTTCTTAGGATGCTAGCAGAGGGTGTACAATACCAAAGTGAGGGAGTAAACTAAAAAAGGAATTCTTCATGTCTGAGATTGACAGATATGCACAGGCCTAGTAAGCAGCCAGTCAGTAGTTTGGAGTACAGGAGTTGTCTCCAAAAAAAAAAAAAAGAAAAAAAAAAAAAAAGAAAGTAAGAGATGACTTGATAGGTTTGTCCACATGGAGAGATGTTTTATAGTTCTGTCAGAGTCAAGAAGGAATTTATAATAGGCATATAGAAAATTTTTCAAAAGAAAAAAATGGGGGCCATTAATTACTTTAGGAAAAACAAAAACTTATAGGAGAAAGGAAATACAATCATATTACTCTGTGGAGTTTATCTGTGAATATTTTCTTGGTCATAATGTAAATACTGGATTTTGATTTAGTGGAAAATTGTGACATAGCTATAATAGCAGAGATTTATATAGTAGTTACTGTGTTTTAGACACTATTGAAAATGCTTTACATATATTAACTCATTTAATTCTTACATTAACCCTGTAAAACAAGTACTGTCATTATCCTCATTTTACATATAAGGAAACAGAGGCATAGAAGTTAAATGACTTGTTCAAAGTCACATTGCTAACATGGGTTAGAGCCAGGATTCAACCTAAGGCAGTGTGACTCTGGAGTCCATGCTCTTTAACCACTATGTTATGCTTCTGAACACAGAAGTGTGTTTATGTGAATTGATAGGAAGCGGGGAGGCTGGGACGGTGGTGGTGATGTGGGTAATGTAAGAAATCCAAGCCCTCATCTTCCTTGGTGAGACTCCAATAAATCTACCGTTGAAAAATTTAAAGCAAATAGCAGTAGAAGCATGTTATTTATAAATATGAGGGCAAATAGCAGAAATTCAGCAAAAAGAGTTTAAAGTGGGAATTTGGTCTTAGAGATTGAATGAAGTAGAATGGGCCGGGCACGGTGGTTCATGCCTGTAATCCCAGCACTTTGGAAGGCCGAGGTGGGAGGATCCCTTGAACCCAGGGATTTGAGAACAGCCTGGGCAACAACATAGTGGAACCCTGCCTCTGCAAAATATAAAAAAGATTAGCCGGGTATGGTGACGCATGCCTGTAATTTCATCCCAGCTAATCTGGGAGGATCACTTGAGCCCAGGATGTCGAGGGTGCAGTGAGCCATGTTTGTGCCACTGCACTCCAGCCTGGGTGACAGAGTGAGACACTGTTTTCCAAAAAAAAAAAGGAGAAGTAAAATTGAGGATTATGTCTTGTCAGCTTTGTAATCATTTTTAAATTTAAAAACTGTGTATGTGAAGTACTATGATAAAAAGTTAAAATTTACAAAAGAGAGTGATTTACCAGCACTTTGTTTGATAATTAAGATAAATTTTTGTGGCCGGGCGCGGTGACTCAAGCCTGTAATCCCAGCACTTTGGGAGGCTGAGACGGGCAGATCACAGGGTCAGGAGATTGAGACCATCCTGGCTAACACGGTGAAACCCCGTCTCTACTAAAAAATACAAGAAACTAGCTGGGCGAGGTGGCGGGCGCCTGTAGTCCCAGCTACTCAGGAGGCTGAGGCAGGAGAATGGCGTAAACCCGGGAAGCGGAGCTTGCAGTGAGCTGAGATCCGGCCACTGCACCCCAGCCTGGGTGACAGAGCAAGACTCCGTCTCCAAAAAAAAAAAAAAAGGTAAATTTTTGTTTAGTTTGGACATAGAATACTACCTCACACATTTTAATTTTAGCACATTTTAGTTGATAATATTTAATATTAATAATTTATAATTAATAGAAAATTAATATTTAGCACGTTTAATTGGCAATTAATATATTTATATTCTAATAGCTCAAAAGTTTTAATTTTCCTTTTAAATGAAATTTTTCAGTTGTCACGTCAGACCTAGTATCTGTTAGAATTATCTAGGAAACATTCTTCCTTTTAACCTGGAATGATAATTATTTTTTAATGTTTTTGTCTTACTGTTTTCTTTGCTGATTTTTTTGCATGTGAGATAAGCTTATGTGAGCCCATAAAATGTTACATTTTTATTAGAATTTTGAGAAATATTTATTTGATGTCACTTAGTGACTGTAATTAACCTTGGTAAAGCTGACTTACAGTTTTCTTACCTCTCATTTTCTATTGTTTTTATACAGAATATCTTTGTTCACATAATATTTTATTCCTTATTTTTCATTTTCTCTATGGCCAACGAAAGTAATTTCTCAGTATATTATTCTAGTTGAATTGACCAGTGTTTTCTTTTATTATTTTAATCTCACCAGCCTAATATCGTACCTTTCAACAAATTCGTTTTTCCTATATTTATATTTTTTATGTTAGCGTTTTCCAGTGTTTATGCCAAACATCTTAGTGGTTCTGACGAGATTACTTTAAAGAATTGCATAGATTATTTGTTCTTTTCTTACCTTTCCAACGAATATATATTTTTCATTTTTTCGAATAAAGGCCACTTTTATGAGTTGTAAACCTTATATTGTTTAATAGTTTGTACATTCTGCTTTTAACAAGAAAATTCCAGTGAAATATAGAACAATTAAGTCTTTTCAATAAGAACAGAGATGGCAATAGAATTTTAGTTAGTATCAGTGTTGTCAGATTTTTCCACCTGGTGTCAGAAGTACAAATTATTTAAATATGCAAAGTATCAATCAAGATCGTGATGTCTCAGTGTAATTTGAGACTATTCAATGGTTTAAAATGATAGATGTCATTTATATTTGGAACTATATAATTAAATCTCCTTTTTTATTGACAGATATGTTTAAAGGGTAAGGTGCATATATTTAAGTACTTAAATATTCAAGCATGTTGCAGAATGGATAAGAAACCAGATTCCCTGGATCTTCCATCATTGAGTAAACGAATGCCCTCCCAGCCTCTCACAGACAGGTAATGTAACATTCTTACAGTTTCATTTGATGATTGCTGTCTTCCCTTTTTATAAAATATACTTATTAATCTTGAGTGTTCTGAATATATTTAGGCTCATTGGTCCAGCATTAAAATCAATAATTGACTGAAGCTACGTATCACCATCATAGAATGAAGTTCTAGGATACTAGAATATTTTTAACATATTCTCAATTATTAACATTTTAGTAGTAAAAATGTAAATGTTTGACATTATAGTACAGAAACACTAATTTCTCAGCATATGACAACTATTAATTTACTTTTGTAATCACTGTATTGTACATTTGCAACAACAAGTAGAATTTGACTTTGAACTAAGGTTGGTGGAAGAGCAAGACATTTGAGGAATACCTTTTCCCTTTCATCATAGTCTTTATGTCTGCATCAAAGATGATATATCATAATGACATATAATGGTATATCATATTTGATGAACATCTTTGATGTTGTTTATGATTTCAGTGTTTTGCTCCTCATGAGATTTTGAGATGGTAGATGGAACATTCTGTTTTTAATTCATCCTTTCAAGATGTAAATTGGTCTGAAAGATTTTATGAAAGTATAAATCCATGTAATAGTTTAGAAAATAACCTAGAATGGGGTGAGACTACCAAAAGCTAGACCATGCTTTTGCCTAAAATATTTAAAGATTTGTCATTGCATATATGATAAATTTTATATTGCTTTGAATGGCAATATAGTAAGTACTATTGTTAACAGCACAAGTTCGTGAATTCCCAAACGGGACTTTTTCTTGAATATTTTTATTTTGCAAGTAGAATTAAGTATCTAACATTAGATTTCGTTCTTAAAGATTATTGTGTTTAATATTGTGAACATTATTAGACCAAACAAGGCTCCAAAAATTGCAATGAAGACATTCTAATCTCTATTAATCTGCTTTATATTTATTTTAACATGAATTTACTTTTAGTAATGGCATTTACTGTTTTAGTCATTTATTTTTGCAAATATCAGTTGAATGCCTACTGGTAGATTCAGGTATGTTTTGTTGAATGTCATACATATTGGTCTTCGCACTCATGGTGCTCACAATGTAGTGGAGCAGGAGTCAGTGAATAAACAAAGCAAAGAAATACACACACATATAAAATTTCAAATTGTATTCAGTGCTATGAAGGAATGTATTTGAAATTCCAAGAATGTGGTCAGGGAATGAATAAAAGCCAGCTCTGTGAAGAGCAAAGTAAGAGCATCTTAGGCAGAAAGAATGACATTGCCATGGCCTTAAGTTAGGAAGGAACTTCGTGTGTTCAAACAGCTGAAAGGAGACCAGCGTGGTTGGAGCAGAGTAGCTGAAGGGGAACGTGGTACAAGTTGATTTTAGAGAGGTACTCAGAGCTCAAGTCATGTGGATTCTTTGTAGGATGTGGTAAGAAGTTTGAATTTTACTTAAAGTACAGTGGGAAGTCATTGGACAGTTTTAAGTGGGGGAATAACATGATTTGACTCATTTTTGTTTTAAAGAAACTATTTTGGCTTATAGGAGAATAGATTGGAAACAAGCAAAAATAGAAGCACAGGGACTAGTTGGATTGTTGTAGTACTGCCAAGAGATCAGAGGGGTCTAGAATAAAGTGATTGCAATAGAGATGAAAAGAAATGACAGAATTAAGATATATTTTGGAGAGATTCTCTAGCAGGACCATCCAAAAAAAATATAATGTGAGCCACATATATAATTTTTAATTTTTTTGTTATCCATTTTGAAAAAAGTAAAAAGAAATACATGTTATTTGAGTATATCCAAAATATTATCATTTCAGCATGTAATTAATGTGAAAACTTGGTGAGATATTTTACATGCTTATTTAATATTAAATCTTTGAAATCTAGTATGTAGTTTACGTGTATAGTGTGTCTCAATTTGGAATGGCCGTATATGGCTACTGGCTACTTACTGTATTGGACAGTGCAGGTCTATAGAGTGGGTTGTCAGTTGTGTTAATTTCTCACTCACAGCTGGTATTGAACTACTTAGAAAATTCTTGTATGTGCTTTCCACTTTCATACTTAGACACTTGGCTGTATGGTTCTTACTACCTAGAATGCCCTTCCATGCCTTGTCTGTTTTGTAAACTCTTTATTATACATAGATAGGCACTACAGTAGTTACATATAATAACTTTTGGAGTCAGACATAATATGGCTTTGAAGCCCATTTATGACTCTTAATAACTGTATGTCCTTGTGTATTAATGTCTGTGGTCCTCAGTTTTCTCATATGTAAAAAAGAAAATAATTACACAGGTGCAGTCAGGATTAAATGAAGAAATGTATGTAGAGTACTTAGTACAATGCCTTACCCATAATATTTCCTCAACAAGTAGCTTATTATCATCATTGTCATTTACTACAAATCCACGAATGTATTTTGTGCAGTGCAGTCAGATGAATTTTGGCTCTAATCGTGGTTTAACCACTTAATTTCTCTGTGGCCTTGTATAAGTTATTTGACTTCTCTGAGCCTGTTTCCTTATTTAAATGTTAACCATACCCACTTCTACAGTTGTGAGAATTAAATGTGTGCCTAACAATTAGTTCAATAAATGATAAACAGTAAATGTTGTAATTTTTCCCCTTGGGACGTTAACTTTTGTAAGCTTTATTATTTTTCTTTGTGAAAAGAAATAATAATTATAACTTCAAGACCATAAGAATTATGTCTAAAATATGAGATGCATCTAGCACAGTACATAACACAGTGTAGACACTCAATGAATGCTAACAGTTATCGCCTCTTCATCCTCAAGACTGAGCTCAAATGCCACATTCTTGAGTGACACTTTTCCTAACTTTACCGAAGAGAATTAGTTGACCTTTTTTTCTTATAGCACTTTGTATTTACCTTTGTCATAGTCTTCAAAACATTTGAACACATTCATTTTTCCTCTGGGCTGAGAGCTAGCTCTTTGGAGGCAAATTTTAAAACCATATTTTCTCTTAAACATTCAACATAGTACTTGATACTTGGTAGGTGCTTCCCTAAATGTGTTCATATACTTCTGAAAAGTATAAAAATTAGGTTTTTTGTGTGTTTTGTTTTGTTTTGTTTTGTTTTAGCATGAAACTGGTTTTAGGAGAGGAATTATAACATAGTGATTACGACCAGGGACTTTGGTGCTAGATAATTGAGGGATCAAATTTGGACTGCTGGCTGCAAGTTGCATATCCTTGGATAAATTGCTTAATCCCTTCCAGTCTAAGTTTTCTCATATATAAAATGAGAAAACACCATCAATTTGCTACAGTTTTTCACAGTAAATATGTAACGTATTGCCTTTTAAACATTTAGCACAGTTCCTCATACATAATAAGTGATCATTGTAGACTGTGTGGTAAAATTGCAAATTAAGTCAAAAATACTTTGCTTCCTGGGTGGCATATTTTGTAAATCAGAAATTTGCAAGGACAAATTGAATTTGAAAGTATTGAATTGCATATTCAATAGTTTGTAGCCTTCATTTTTGCATCCTCTCTTAAGTATTAGATGGGCATTATTTATACAAATAAAACATATTTTTAGAGCCAATGAAGAGTAAACCATATAAATTGAAGTTAAAAAATGTTTCGAAGCTCTGTGATGAAATTTGACAAACCAATGGGAAAAAACAGGTCTTTTAGCATGATAATGTTCTAACAAGGCAGCCTGATTTTCTGAATCTCTGAAGAGAAATAATAGGTTATTGTTGACAGTTGACATTGTAGAGTACACGAAGGGAACAATATTGCATGAATGGCATGAATAAAATGGTTTGTAGGAAGAGTTCTGATATTTTTCTCCTCATGTCCTAATTAAGGATCTTAGACATCAAAAGTATATATTCTGTATTATCTAGGGAAATTTTAGGTCAAGTGTGCATTATCTATTTAAGAAGAAAACCCTAACTGCTCTTAGGATTTCTATTTCCATAGTATGGAAGATTTTTATCCAAATAAAAATCATGGTCCTGACTCTGGAATTGGAAGTGATAATGGAGAGAAACGATTATCCACAACAGAAGTGAGTATTTTCTATTGCGATCTATTCTGTTTTACAATTTTGTTAGAGCATTGAAATAGAGACCCTTGTGCATACTTGAGTTTATTTTGCTTGAAAATATGATCATTATATTTTATGACTAAAACTGAAAAAAGGCATGCTGATTTTTAAAGCTGACCAGTAAACCTTATGTTAATTTTGGGTTTGAAAACTGGAGATGTAAAGCAGACATTCTGTAATTCATATGTAAAATTGAAGCAACATAATCCATATCATAAGTTTAAAATGCCTCATTTGTACTTTTTGCTTATTCCTTTTAGCCATCAGATGATGACACAGTCAGCCTTCATTCTCAAGTCTCAGAATCAAATAGAGAGCAGACATCAAGAAATGACAGTCACATAATAGGAAGTAAGACTGATTCTCAGAAAGGTAATTCATATGGTACCTGCTATTTTTGTTTCACGTACATAGCCCACATTAAAAATGGGATTTGAAAAATTATATTGTCTTTAGCCAACTCTTATATTGAGAAAATACACATTTTTCTAAGGACAACAGTGTCAAGTATACAGTTTACTATGTACATTTTCTAATAAATATTAATCTGTACCTAGACCAGGAGGTATATGATTTTGTTGACCCCAATACAGAAGATGTAGCAGTTTCTGAACAGGGAGATGCACATATTGGATCATTTGTATCTTTCTTTAAGGTAAATAAAACTTTGAACAAATATTAATAACATGTTCTCTTGATCTCATGAAAGTGGACTGTACAATTTAAAATGTAACTTTCTTTTATGTAAGGGAAAAGAAAAATGTTCTGAAAAATCTCAGAAAAATGAAGAATTAGGAGATGAAAAAAGGTAAGCACGTATGAAAATGAAATGTTACTTATAAGCACTTGAGCCATTCATTAGATATTCCTACTTGAAAGAGTACCTGAATAAAATATATTTTTTGTTCACTTACCTCTTATGTTTAGTTAATTTATAAATACTTCACATCTATCTGTATTCCTCAATTAAACACAAAATTATAGTTAAGCGTTTGAGTGTAGGATATGCACTATTTTTCCTCCTGAAGTGTAATGATGACTTCTATTATTATTATTGAGGAGGACTGTACCGTCATATACATTGCTTCATTTGAGCTATTTAACAACCCTCTGAAATAGATTGACATCACTTTACCAATTAAGACACTGAAACTAGGAGTTTTAAATGTCTGGAACTCAGATGTACTGTCTCTTGTTCTACTATACTTTCCATTTGGTCAGGCTGGTTATGACTTTTAAGGGTACTTATGTCCAGATTTTATTAAAATAATTGTGCTTTGGATCTTTTCTGAACCATTCATCTTATGAAATGATGGAATATGACCTACCACATTTTTTTCAGTTACTCCTTCAGGTTGCTTTATAGCTGCAGAAAGGAAAGAAGGAACATTTGGTGAATACCTACCATGTACCAGGATTGGTGCTATGTGCTTTCCCTTCTTTCTCATTTTATCTTCATTAAAATGCTGCAGGGTAGATATTGACCTCATTTTTTCAGGTGAGGAAGGTGAAGTTCAAAGACTCTTAAGTTTTATGCCTAAAATCACTTAACTAGTGTCTACTAGTACCTAGAGTATGAACGTAGCTCTCTTTGATTTTTAAACTTTTCTCTTTTCTCTACATTATACTTCCTCCAAATGACTTTGTCAGATTTTAAAGCAGTTATTAGTTGATCATCTCTGATGTCCTGTAAGGAGGTACATTGCTTTGTCTTGAACTCTTTAGATTTCATTCTTTTACTTTGTCACCTCATCTAATGAGGCCAGTTGCTTAAACTTGAGAGTCACCTGTAGCATGTATGATGTAAAATCACAAAGATTCATGGTTTGATACTGTTTTTAAAGTGAAATCCCTTAAGATAAAATGACTAGAGTTTGAATAACTATTTTAAATTTTTTTGTTCTCTTTTATAAAAATGACGTATTAGTATCTTCAGGCAAATTTGCCAATCTTATTTGAACCTATTTTGGATTTTCTTTATTTAGACATTTTATATACAGATTTTAAAAATCAAAATCAATAAACTGATAAAAACAGGATGGTTAGATTAAATGACAAAATTTTACAACATTTTAAATTTATGTATTAAGACAGGCCATATAGAACTTTGCAGTCCTTTTTATACTCAAGGCTGGAAAATATACATTTTTAGATTACTATGACCATTACACGTTTCAGAAATTTAAAAAATGGTTATATACTTTGCTATTATTTGTTAGTCATTAATTATAGTAATACAGCCAGTATGCTACATTTCATAATGAGTAGAGAACATAGATGTTTTCCTTATTTCTTATTTTAGTATTTTAAAAGGAGGACCTAGGATTTTAACTTTCACATGGTGTTAAAAACAAAAATGGTTTCTATTTCTGGAAGCTGGCATAAAATGTATCTGCCTTACTTTTTGGATAACCATGATTGTGTCACCTTTCAGACTTGAGAAAGAACAGTTACTGACAGAGGAAGAGGATGATGATTTGAAGGAAGTAACTGATTTGAGGAAAATAGCTGCTCAGTTATTGCAGCAAGAACAGAAGAACAGGTATTCCTTTCAGTAATGAGATTTGAAATTGCAAATTTTATAATAATTAAATCTGATTATTTAAAGATTATCAAATGAAGTATATGAAGTTTTGAGTAAACAATAGTGCCCTCTTAAAATCTATCTCAAGGGACTAACTACAGATTGAGCATCCTTCATTCAAAAATCTGAAATCTGACCCCAAGCATTTCAAATAAGGGATACTCAACCTGTACTAAAAGGCAATAGGAAATACTTAGGACAGGAATATAAAATTACATTTACAACTAACAGAATGTACTCATATATATGGTCACTATGTTTAATATTGCTTAGGTATTTCTTTTTTATTCCTGTGTGTGTGCTGAATCATAAAAACTGATTTATTTGTTGATATTAATTTTAGCTCACAGTAGCATTATTTACATTGTAAGCATTTTTTTTCTAGGTACATGTCATGTATATAATGTGCTTTTTAAAACTCAGATTCCAAATAACTTAGGATATGTCTAAACTCCTTAGAATGGAGTTGAATTTTACAGGAGTGGATTAAATCAGTATGATGATTTGAGGGTCACTGGCTCACTTTGGTCTGTTTCTTGGTCAAAGACCATTTTCCCCATCTTTTGGTTAGACTTTCTTCAAATACATGTTGTTGGCAATGAGAAGACACTGTGTGAATGAGAATAAAATCAAGACAAGTCCACTTCTAATGCAGAAAAAGTTACATATGCTGCTCAGGGTTGGCTGTTATTGCCATCTTCATGTACTGAGAGGAATACATTTATAGTTTTGAAATGAGAAAGATCTGAGTGGTTTTTTTGTTTGTTTGTTTTGAGAAAAGAGAATAATTTTGGTGCATTTAACATGGATAAGTAAAAAGCATTTTATTTCATTTATTCAAAATAATAAATGTTTATGGTTAATATGACCATGTTTTGGGAAGTTTCAAATTTAAATATACTGGCATTTGTTTAAATGTACATTGAAAAATACAACTAAAACTTATCAAATGACAAATATATGGTTTCTAGGGGCAACTTTTTAGGGGCAATCTGTATAATAGCTAATAAGCTAAATAGCCTAGGTATCTTTTTTGCACACCTGCTACATTTATAGATATACAAAATCATACTAGAAAATCACCAACCTGGGGGGCGCCCAAGATGGCCAAATAGGAACAGCTTCAGCCTCCAGCTCCCAGCGTGAGCGACACAGAAGACGGGTGATTTCTGCATTTTCAAGTGAGGTACCGGGTTCATCTCACTGGGGCGTGTCGGACAGTCGATGCTGGTCTGCGGGTGCAGCCCTACCAGTGAGAGCTGAAGCAGGGCGAGGCATCACCTCACCTGGGAAGTGCAAGGGGGAAGGGAATTCCTTTTCCTAGCCAAGGGAAATTGAGACACATGACACCTGGAAAATCGGGTAACTCCCACCCTAATGCTGCACTTTACCAAGGGTCTTAGCAAACGGCACATCAGGAAATTATATCCCACACCTGGCCCGGAGGGTCCCACACCCATGGAGCCTCCCTCATTGCTAGCACAGCAGTCTGAGATCTAACTGCAAGGAGGCAGTGAGGCTGGGGGAGGGGCACCCGCCATTGCTAAGGCTTAAGTAGCTAAACAAAGCCACTGGGAAGCTCAAATTGGGCACCGCAGCTCAAGGAGGTTTGCCTGCCTCTGCAGACTCCACATCTGGGGACAGGGCATAGTTAAACAAAAAGCAGGAGAAACCTCTGCAGATGTAAAAGTCCCTATCTGATAGCTTTGAAGAGAGCAGTGGTTATCCCAGCACGGAGGTTGAGATCTGAGAATGGACAGACTGCCTGCTCAAGTGGGTCACTGACTCCTGAGTAGCCTAACTGGGAGACATCCCCCAGTAGGGGCAGACTGACACCTCACACCTCACACGGCTGGGTACACCCCTGAGACGAAGCTTCCAGAGCAAGAATCAGACAACAACACTCACTGTTCAGCAATATTCTATCTTCTGCAGCCTCCGCTGCTGATACCCAGGCAAACAGGGTCTGGAGTGGACCTCAAGCAAACTCCAACAGACCTGCAGCTGAGGGTCCTGATTGTTAGAAGGAAAACTAACAAACAGAAAGGACACCCACACCAAAACCCCGTCAGTACGTCACCATCATCAAAGACCAAAGGCAGATAAAACCACAAAGATGGGGAAAAAGCAGGGCAGAAAAGCTGGAAATTGAAAAAATCAGAGCACATCTCCCCCTCCAAAGGAACGCAGCTCATTGCCAGCAATGGAACAAAGCTGGACTGAGAATGACTTTGATGAGTTGAGAGAAGAAGGCTTGAGTCGATCAAACTTCTCAGAGCTAAAGGAGGAACTACGTAATCAGCGCAAAGAAACTAAAAACCTTGAAAAAAGAGTGGATGAATGGATAACTAGAATAATCAATGCAGAGAAGACCTTAAAAGAGCTGATAGAGATGAAAACCATGACACGAGAACTATGGGACAAATACACAAGCTTCAGTAACCTACTCGATCAACTGGAAGAAAGAGTATCAGTGATTGAAGATCAAATGAATGAAGTGAGAAGAGAAGTGTAGAGAAAAAAGAGTAAAAAGAAATGAACAAAGCCTCCAAGACATGTGGGATTATGTGAAAAGACCAAATCTGCGTCTGATTTGAGTGCCTGAAAGTGAGGGGGAAAATGGAACCAAGTTCGAAAACACTCTGCAGAATATCATCCAGGAGAACTTCCCCAACCTAGTAAGGCAGGCCAACATTCAAATTCAGGAAATACAGAGAACACCACAAAGATACTCCTCGAGAAGAGCAACTCCAAGACACATAATTGTCAGATTCAACAAAGTTGAAATGAAGGAAAAAATGTTAAGGGCAGCCAGAGAGAAAGGTTGGGTTACCCACAAAAGGAAGCTCATCAGACTAACAGCAGATCTCTCAGCAGAAACTCTCCAAGCCAGAAGAGAGTGGGGGCCAATATTCAACATTCTTAAAGAAAAGAATTTTAAACCCAGAATTTCATATCCAGCCAAACTAAGTTTCATAAGTGAAGGAGAAATAAAATCCTTTACAGACAAGCAAATGCTTAGAGATTTTGTCACCACCAGGCCTGCCCTACAAGAGATCCTGAAGGAAGCACTAAACATGGAAAGGAACAACCGGTACCAGCCATTGCAAAAACATGCCAAAATGTAAAGTCCATCGATGCTGGGAAGAAACTGCATCAACTGACGAGCAAAATAACCAGCTAATATCATAATGACAGTATCAAGTTCACACAAAGCAATATTAACCTTAAATGTAAATGGACTAAATGGTCCAATTAAAAGACACAGACTGGCAAATTGGATAAAGAGTCAAGACTCATCAGTTTGCTGTATTCAGGAGACCCATCTCACATACAGAGACACACATAGGCTCAAAATAAAGGGATGGAGGAAGATCTACCAAGCAAATGGAGAACAAAAAAAAGCAGGGGTTGCAATCCTAGTCTCTGGTAAAACAGACTTCAAGCCATCAAAGGTCAAAAGAGACAAAGAAGGCCATTACATAATGGGAAGGGGATCAATTCATCAGGAAGAGCTAACTATCCTAAATGTATATGCACCCAATACAAGAGCACCCAGATTCATAAAGCAAGTCCTTAGAGACTTACAAAGAGACTTAAACTCCCATACAATAATAATGGGAGACTTCAACACCTCACTGTCAACATTAGACAGATCAACGAGAGAGAAAGTTAACAAGGATATCCAGGAATTGAACTCAACTCTGCACCAAGCGGACCTAATAGACATCTACAGAACTCTCCACCCCAAATCAACAGAATATACATTCTTCTCAGCACCACATCGCACTTATTCCAAAATTGACCACATAGTTGGAAGTAAAGCACTCCTCAGCAAATGTAAAAGAACAGAAATTATAACAAACTGTCTCTGAGACTGCAGTGCAATCAAATTAGAACTCAGGACTAAGAAACTCAATCAAAACCACTCAACTACATGGAAACTGAACAACCTGCTCCTGAATAACTACTGGTTACATAATGAAATGAAGGCAGAAATAAAGATGTTCTTTAAAACCAATGAGAACAAAGATACAACATACCAGAATCTATGGGACACATTTAAAGCGGTGTGTAGAAGGAAATTTATAGCACTAAATGCCCACAAGAGAAAGGAGGAAAGATCTAAAATTGACACCCTTACATCACAATTAAAAGAACTAGAGAAGCAAGAGCAACCACATTTAAAAGCTAGCAGAAGGCAAGAAATAACTAAGATCAGAGCAGAACTGAAGGAGATAGAAACACAAAAAACCCTCAAAAAAATCAATGAATCCAGGAGCTGGTTTTTTGAAAAGATCAACAAAATTGATAGACTGCTAGCAAGACTCATAAAGAAGAAAAGAGAGAAGAATCAAATAGACGCAATAAAAAATGATAAAGGGGATATCACCACTGACCCCACAGAAATACAAACTACCATCAGAGAATACTATAAACACCTCTACGCAAATAAACAAGAAAACCTAGAAGAAATGGATAATTTCCTGGACACTTACACTCTCCCAAGACTAAACCAGGAAGAAGTTGAATCCCTGAATAGACCAATAGCAGGCTCTGAAATTGAGGCAATAATTAATAGCCTACCAACCAAAAAAAGTCCAGGACCAGATGGATTCACAGCTGAATTCTACCAGAGGTACAAGGAGGAGCTGGTACCATTCCTTCTGAAACTATTCCAATCAATAGAAAAAGAGGGAATCCTCGCTAACTCATTTTATGAGGCCAACATCATCCTGATACTAAAGCCTGGCAGAGACACAACAAAAAAAGAGAATTTTAGACCAATATCCCTGATGAACATCAATGTAAAAATTCTCAATAAAATACTGGCAAACCAAATCCAGCAGCACATCAAAAAGCTTATCCACCATGATTAAGTGGGCTTCATCCCCGGAGTGCAAGGCTGGTTCAACATACGCAAATCAATAAACGTAATCCGGCATATAAGCAGAACCAAAGACAAAAACCACATGATTATCTCAATAGATGCAGAAAAGGCCTTTGACAAAATTCAACAGCCCTTCATGCTAAAAACTCTCAATAAACTAGGTATTGATGCAAGGTATCTCAAAATAATAAGAGCTATTTATGCCAAACCCCCAGCCAATATCATACTGAATGCGCAAAAACTGGAAGCATTCCCTTTGAAAACTGGCACAAGACAGGGATGCCCTCTCTCACCACTCCTATTCAACATAGTGTTGGAAGTTCTGGCTAGGGCAATCAGGCAAGAGAAAGAAATCAAGGGTATTCACTTATGAAAAGAAGAAGTCAAATTGTCCCTGTTTGCAGATGACATGATTGTATATTTAGAAAACCCCATCATCTCAGCCCAAAAATCTCCTTAAGCTGATAAACAACATCAACAAAGTCTCAGGATACAAAATCAATGTGCAAAAATCACAAGCATTCTTTTACACCAGTAACAGACAGAGAGCCAAATCATGAATGAACTCCCATTCACAATTGCTTCAAAGAGAATAAAATACCTAGGAATCCAACTTACAAGGGATGTAAAGGACCTCTTCAAGGAGAACTAAAAACCACTGCTCAGTGAAATAAAAGAGGACACAAACAAATGGAAGAACATAACCATGCTCATGGATAGGAAGAATCAATATTGTGAAAATGGCCCATACTGCCCAAGGTAATTTATAGATTCAATGCCATCCCCATCAAGCTACCAATGAGTTTCTTCACAGAATTGGAAAAAACTGCTTTAAAGTTCATATGGAACCAAAAAAGAGCCCACATTGCCAAGACAATCCTAAGCCAGAAGAAGAAAGCTGGAGGCCTCATGCTACTTCAAACTATACTACAAGGCTACAGTAACCAAAACAGCATGGTACTGGTACCATAACAGAGATATAGACCAATGGAACAGAACAGAGCCCTCAGAAATAATACCACACATCTACAGCCATCTGATCTTTGACAAACCTGACAAAAACCAGGAATGGTAAAGGATTCCCTATTTAATAATTGGTACTGGGAAAATTGGCTAGCCATAAGTAGAAAGCTGAAACTGGGTCCTTTCCTTACTCCTTATATGAAAATTAATTCAAGATGAATTGGAGACTTAAATGTTAGACCTAAAACCATAAAAACCCTAGAAGAAAACCTAGGTAATACCATTCAAGACATAGGCATGGGCAAGGACTTCATGTCTAAAACACCAAAAGCAATGGCAACAAAAGCCAAAATTGGCAAATGGGATCTAATTAAACTGAAGAGCTTCTGTACAGCAAAAGAAACTACCATCAAAGTGAACAGGCAACCTACAGAATGGGAGAAAATTTTTGCAATCTACTCATCTGACAAAGGGCTAATATCCAGAACCTACAAAAAACTCAAAGAAATTTAAAAGAAAAAAACAACCCCATCAAAAAGTGGGCAAAGGATATGAACAGACCCTTCTCAAAAGAAGACATTCATACAGCCAACAGACACATGAAAAAATGCTCATCATCACTCGCCATCAGAGAAATGCAAATCAAAACCACAATGAGATACCATCTCCCACCAGTTAGAATGGCAATCACTAAAAACTCAGGAAACAACAGGTGCTGGAGAGGATGTGGAGAAATAGGAACACTTTTACACTGTTGGTGGGACTGTAAACTAGTACAACCATTGTGGAAAACAGTGTGGTGATTCCTCAAGGATCTAGAACTAGAAATACCATTTGACCCAGCCATCCCATTACTGGGTATATACCCAAAGGATTATAAGTCATGCCGCTATAAAGACACATGCACATGTGTGTTTATTGCAGCACTCTTCACAATAGCAAAGACTTGGAATCAACCCAAATGTCCATCAGTGACAGACTGGATTAAGAAAATGTGACACATATAATATTTTTGATTGACTGCTTGAAAATTAAATCAATACATTTAAAACTAGTAGGAGCCATTAGTTAAAAAATTATGTGTTCTCCCCAAAGAAAACTCCTGCTATTCTTCAAGATGTATGTAAAAGTAATTTCTGTCTTTTTCTCTCTTCTTCATCATCCTTTTTAGATGTTAGTACATACTAATATAAGAGCTTTTTAGATTAAATATAAATATACAGTGACATTGTTGTTAGTATGTCTAATTTTTGCAGACATTAAAATATTTATAATATGATCATAAAGAGCACTATTTTTTTCGATACAGAGCCTTGCTCTGTTGCCCATGCTGGAGTGCAGTGGCACAATCTTGGCTCACTGCAGCCTCTGCCTTCTGTGTTCAAGTCGTTCTCATGCCTCGGCCTCCCAAGTAGCTGGGATTACCGGTGTGTGCCACCACACCCGGCTATTTTTTTGTATTTTAGTAGAGACGGGGTTTCACCATGTTGGCTAGGCTGGTCTCAAACTCCTGGCCTTAAGGGTTGCACCCGCCTTGGCCTTCCAAAGTGCTGGGATTACAGGCTGAGCCACCAGGCTCGGCCAAAGAGCACATTTTACTTTTAAAATTTATAATGTATAGAGAATTTTAGATTCCCTAGCCAATTCTGTTAATGCCTGAAGTTAAACTGGATCTCAGAATTTTTTAATGCTAAATCTAGTATTTTTTCTATTAAATAATCTTTCTTCCTTCTACAATACATTGCCGTTACTTAGATCTTTTTGATTTGGGGAATTAAAATTTTTTGTTTACTGTCACAATACTTGAATTTGAATGAGACCAAAAATCTAAGTGTAATCCTATATGAAGATATATCCTACAGTGGATTTGGTATAATTTATACCTTCTCTGGTTGTGGATTTTCCTTTTCATGCTTTATTATTGTGTCTTATATTCCAAATATATTAGAGAAGGATCTGAAATGCTATTTAAAATTGTAGGCCAGGAGTTGTAACATCTCTTTTTAGGTTTTAAAATAATTATTGTACATTTTGTTTGTTTTTAGTCTTGATTAAAAATAATTTAACTGGATTAAGATTTCCCTCACCTACAGGGAAATATCATCCAGGACTGCTACTTTGACTGCATATTACTTAGCTGTTCTTTAACTTGCTACTAGTAGAAGACAAATGCAGTGTTAGCTCTCAGCTAAATGAAGCCATGTATCTTCTCCCAAACTAGAGGTAATTAAAAAACAGCTTACATTGAGTTCAGCGATGATTTCCTTATGGCAGTTTTGCCACTTGCTTAGTTGATATATATTTTTTATTTTTTAATTAAAAAAAAATTTTTTTTGAGACAGAGTCTCACTCTGTTGCCCAGGCTGGAGTGCAGTGGTGTAATCTCAGCTCACCACAACCTCCACCTCCCGGGTTCAAGCAATTCTCCTGCCTCAGCCTCCCGAGTAGCTGGGACTACAGGCGTGTGCCACCATGCCTGGCTAATTTTTGTATTTTTATTAGACACAGGGTTTCACTATGTTGGCCAGGCTGGTCTCGAACTGCTGATCTCATGATCCGCCCACCTCAGCCTCCCAAAGTTCTGGGATTACAGGAGTGAGCCACCACGCCTGGCAGTTCATATTATTTTTAAAAATGTCTTTGATTCTTTAAGAAACCTTATGCCAGTACTTGGTACATGAAACTATCCTAGGGGAGCAGCAAGAGGATATTGTACAGAATTAATACTCAAAAAGGGTGAGAAAAGAGATCAGCAAATAAACCATCAAATTGATAATTCATAAGGTTTTAAAGTCTGAAGCCTAGTTATTTAGAAGACTGCCCCCACTTGGTCTGATTAAGATGTGTTGATTAAGCTACTTTATGTTTATAGTTTATTGTTGATTTTTTTTTTAATTGAAAAATAGTCTTTATCATCCCCTGTCAAAATATTGGATTATTATTTCTACTTGTGTCTGAGTGTATTGAAGTCACTCTGAATCAATGGCTTTAACTATATTTAAATAGCCATTCAGCAAGTTCTAATTTTACGTTCACTATTATTTTGGGAAATAAAAAAAAGTCTTGAAAAAAATCATTATCTTAAAAATAATGTTGTATGATGAATAAGTTCTAGGGATCTGCTGTACAACATTGTGCCTATAATTTACAATACTCTATTGTATACTTAAAAATTTGTTAAGAGAGTAGATCTCTTGTTAAATGTTCTTACCAAAATATGATAAAATTGAAAAAAAGGAGCATGTTTTTTAGAACAAGAAAAATCAAGGAAGGAACTGAGAATAAAATGATACTATTAGAATATTCTTAATATTCACTTGATAATAAAGGAAATTCTGTTGAAAAACAAAGAAGTTGATATGTATTATAAATTATTGAGCCAGTTTTACAAATTTCCATGAGTCTTACTCATTTATATTAGTGTTAGAAAGGTGGCTACTGCTCTTTTTCTTATACTGATTTTCTTAAGGGGCTTAATAAGTCGATGTTTAGCTGGCTTCTTAAATTTTGTTTAGTTATCATTCTAAAGAAAAGATTAAAATATATGTGTGATTTTGCAATAAATAGCTTCATTTAACTGGTTCCCATTGCATGTTTGTTCCTGCTAACTTACACTGTAGTATTTTCTGTTGTGTCTTTCCTTTTAGTAATTATTTTATTTGCTTTTAGGTGTGTCTTGAGAGTTTTTCGTTATTGTGGAAAGATGAGCCTCTAATTACTATGTGATATAGCTAAATAACAAAAAGCAATTATGAAAAGTTATAATTAAAATGTAATTAAGGATCATGGAAAGCAAAACTAGGTTTGGGAAGTTTATAATTTTGTTTTAGAATTATAGAAATTATGGACATTACCTCTTTTATTATGATTTTTTCCTGATCATATGAACATTTCAAGTTGAGGAGCATCATGTTAACCTCTAGCTTGTTATAACTAATTAGGTAGATCTCTGAGTCCTTGAAATCTATGCATTCTTTTGTTTCTGCTTCCTTTACAAATGACTACCCTGTGTCTCCAAAAACATCTTCCCCCATCTTTTGGTTTGGTTGATTTATGTGAAATGTGAATACAGACAGAAGCCTTTAAGTTGTAGAGCATCATTCAGTGATAAACTCTTCCAGAGGACCAGAGCAACAGGACACGCATCAAGGTATCTAGAGTTTGTGGAAGCCTTCAGGTATTATGGAGCCAGGTTGACATAGCTGAATTGTATAGTCTTTTACTTAAAATAAGTACTGGTAACTGGATTAGGGAAGTATGTTAATAGTCTAGATGTTTAATTAGAATAGATGTTTGTTTTGACTTTGGGTATCAGAGTAAAACACAAAATAATGTACATAGCAAAATTTTACGTAGGTGAATTCTCAAGTACATAAAATATATTTTATGGGTAAGTGGATCTCAACTTTTTTTTCTGTTTCAGTATAACTCATACACAACCATAATCACAACGCTAATGAATGTGTGGTGAGAAGGAATCAGAATTTACCATAGTGAAGGCCATTGTAGTTTGACTCCCCTGCCCCTGCAATAATTCTGCAATTTCCCCCAGGATGGTACTTACTGCTATCTCTTCTTTAAAAAAAAAAAATACTCTTTTAAAATATATTTTTCCTAATAGTTTTAGATATTTCATTACCTTAATTTTTCTGCATTTAAGAATTTAAGGTAATTTTAATGCATGCCTGTACAAAGAAGAATGAATGTCCTTAATTCTGAAATTGTTTGGCCCAAGCTACACTGATTGGTGTATGATACTTATCCTTTGCATCTCTATCACTTTTTCCTAGTGAGGTCCTACTAGATCCAAGCTGGTGAGGAATCCAGCATAATGGACTTTGCTTTCTTTATGCTAACCATATTTCTGTAATTACCAACTTATATTTAATTCATTATGTATTTTATTGGTCAATATATAGCTTTTATTTAAAATCCGTTTCTCTGTTCTTTTGGCAGTTGACATCTATAGATTTTATTTTGAATAAAAGGCAGAGATTTTACTTCTATGATATTAAATTTTAAAAGTGAAAATTACATTTATATATATAGTAACATTAAGAACTCAAGTATGGTTAGTTATGTTAAGGATAGTTAGTAATTCATTACTTTTGACTTTGAGATTAATACTTAGAATTATGTAACATTATGTAGAAATAGTTCTCTCATAATGGTTCATCGTTTTCTTTTGTTTTAATGGTTTTATATAGTTATTAAAAGTTTAAGAAACTTGTGGGGTTTTTTTAAAGAATTGAACTTGAGCACTGATTTTGCATTTAGAATTAGAATTTTTCATTTGGCAAAATAATTACGTATTACATCAACACATCTCATATCATTTGCTGTGCTGGAAAAAATAAATCAGTCATGATGGTACCTCTGTATCTCTTTATCTTCTGTCTCAGCCAAAAGTTAGATATGCAAAGGGCAAAAATAGCATGGCTAGAAGATAATCCAAACTTTGAGAAAGGGTTTATAAAAGAAGACGCCTGGAAAAGTTGCCGAGCTTCATTTTGTTGTAAATAGTACACTTATGGGCATCTGATCTAAATAATATTTAAATATTATTTTCTAGCAAAGATCTTCAAGGACCAGATGCAGTTTATTTTAGAGATTTTTTTACATATCTTGTGATATAATATTCTCCTTAATATATTTAGGAATTAATGTGTTGATTTACTTCTAGGATTCTTAATCATTCAACTTCTGTGATGAGAAACAAGCCAAAACAAACTGTGGAATGTGAAAAGAGGTATAAAAATATCTTAGCTTTTACTTAATATTTTATAATGAGTACTGATCCTTTGACGGTGATGTTTTTGTATATAGACTTTAGTTAAATAAGTGATAAAGATTTAATATAACTAGATAATTTAAATAGGAGTTAAATTTACTTTTGATATAAGCAAAATAAAAAATGCTGATCTTCTTTGCTCATAGATGCATTTTTGTCTTAATGATAGAATCATTTACCTATTCATTCAGCAAACATTTATTATATTGCTATTCCTGCCAGGAATAATGTGTTTCTTTAGCATTGATTGTGTTTATTCTCTATAATATTGCTTATATTTTCATTGCTTTTCAATTGGGTGTTACTAAATTCTTCTATGTGAATACATGATATAAATCCACATATATGAATTCCTGAGAACTAGAAGACCTTGAAAGTATGTATTTATTCTTTTTGATGGTTTGAATTTAGATTAGACTCAACTCCTGAGTCAATCCTCTGAGAATGTTCAGGCCCAGTCTTTTTCTGCTTGGCTTATTGCAACAGTCCCCAGACATAGCTCCTTTCTTCAGGTTTGCCTAGCTTTAAGTCTGTTTTCTGTACAGTGGAAGAGTGATAATTCTGAAACATAAATCTTACTTGTGACTCCAATGTATTATCTTCTAATGACTCTTTACAACTTTTAGAATAAACCTTAAAATATTTAACTTAACCCATAAGATTGAAGTGGGTTTCTGCTTACCCTGAGAGCTTCATCTTATACATTCCCCCACTGGCACCATTTGCATTTAGGAGCAGAACTTCTTTCTTCATTCCAGGATGATTTTATCTCTGTGTTCTACCTTCTTTTATTTTATTTATTTATTTTTAATTTTTTATCTTTTGTTTGTGTTCTACCTTCTACATCCTGGTCTCTTTACTAGGATTTCCCTTCCGTCTACCTTCTTCACTTAGTCTTTCAGAGTTCAGTTCAAGTGTGAGATTACTTTTCATATCCAAGCCTAGGAATATTCATCCATCTCACATTTCATTTAACTGGATTTAACCCACTTTTTCTCTTTTTGAATACTGATTCTGCTATCTTACATGTTTGCTTTCTTTTAAGTTTCCCATTCCTTTATTTCCTGCCTTAAGCTTCCTCCACAGGTTCCTGACATTCTCTTGAGAAGGCCTCAATTGCCCAAACCGTAAAACTGTGATATCCAATCTTGGCTTTTCTTTTATAAAACTATTACTTTTTCTTTTCTCATTTTCAAAACAATTATCCAGTTCTTTCTTGAAAGACAAAACCAAAGATTCTTTAATGTTTTCCTGATTATGAGAGTAATGTAGCTTTCTTGTTGAAAAATTGGAAAATTTAGCAAACATAAAGAAAAAATGAACAAATGAATATCACTCATTATCTCACTCCCCAGAGATGACAAGTCACATTATTTTGCTACTTTGCCTTTTAGACCTTTTTACCATATGAGTATTTGCATTTGCATATGTGTACATGTATATGTACACACACACACACTACAGGGTTATATAACCTGTTAAATACCCAACACTGCCACTTAGATGCATATTAGGCATGTCAAACATTATTTTCCAAAACCATACTATTAATGTTCCTGTTGCACCCCTAAACTTGTTCCTCCTACGTTTTTCTCAATTTCAGAAAATGTCAACTCCATCTTTCTAGTTGGTCATCTCAAAACCTGAGAATCATCCTTCACTTATCCCTTTCTCTCACATCTGATATCTAATTCATTAGCAAATCTTGTTGCTGTACTTTAGAATATATTTAGAATCCGATCATGTCTTACCACCTCCACTCCTACCATCCTAGTCCTAGCCATCTCTCACTTGAGTTATTATAGCAGCCTCTTAACAGGTCTCTTTTCTATCCTAACTTTCCTTTAGTCTGTTTCCCACAAAGCATCAGATTGATATGTTTAACCACCTCAACTCCTACCATCCTAGTCCTAGCCATCTCTTACTTGAATTATTACAGGAGCCTCTTAACAGGTCTCTTTTCTACCCTAGCTTTCCTTTAGTCTGTTTCCCGAAAAGCATCAGATTGATATTTTTGAAATGTAAGTCAGATCATATCATTCATGTTCAGAATTCTCTGCTGACTTCCCATGTTATTCAGAATAGAAACTAGAGTGCTTTAAGGCCTAGTAATGCCCTGCATTTGGTTTCAAAACCTGTCTTTTCTTTCTCTCTCTGGTTGGTTCTTTTCTATCTATACTGGCCTCCTTGTTGAATCTCAGCAGATCAGGCATTCTCCTCATCCCCCAAGGCTTTTTGTTTTTGCCTCTGCCTGGAATGATTTTCCCCCAGCCATATTTCTTAATCTTGTACATTCAGGTTTCTGTTTAAATGTTACTTCATCAGCAAAGCGTTCCCTGAACAACATATATAAGAGCATGCCTCCCCAACCCTTTTGTCTCTGTTTCCCACACCTTGCTTTACTTTTCTTTATAAAACTGAACACCATTTGGCATTCTGAATATATACTTCTATACTTGTTTATTGTTTTTCATCAGCATCCCACTACCCAGTGGGTACACTACAATGAACATTTTATGAGATCACGGACTTTATTTTCTATTCCATTTAGCACAATGCATAGCACACATAGTAGGTACTCAATAAATATTCATTGAGTGACTAAGTTGGGAGAGTAGGTTGAAATGATGAATGCCAGGAACTGTGTTGTGTGCTGGGAGATACAATAGTGATCAAGAGAGACATGGTCCCTGCCCTCATGAGATTAATGATTGATGGTTTTGTTTGTTTGTTTGAGATGGAGTCTTGTCTGTTGCCCGGGAGTGGCGTGATCTTGGCTCCCTGTAACCTCTGCCTCCCGGGTTCAAGCGATTCTCCTGCCTCAGCCTCCAAATAGCGGGAATTACAGGCATGCACCACCATGCCCAGCTAAGTTTTGTATTTTTAATAGAGGCAGGGTTTCGCCATGTTGGCCAGGCTGGTCTCGAACTCCTGGCCTCAAGTGATGTGCCCGCCTTGTCCTCCCAAAGTGCTGGGATTACAGACATGAGCCACCATGCCCGGCATGATCAATGTTTTAATATATTGCGGTTTTGGGTGTGTTCATATTTTGAAATACGGCTTTTGAATATACAAATCCACAATTAATAGGAATGGATTACCTGTTGGTGACATTAGGTAGCATGTAGATTTGTAAGAGAAAACTGGAAAAATTCTGGGTACTTAGGTTTTGGGTATGAATGATCAGTCTCCCTGAAATGCCTGGACAGCTTTGTACTGGAAGTGATCTCAGTGGTCTACTTTCCAAAGATTTCCAGCCACTTCTAGCAATCAGCATGAGCCCTGGGACATTGCAAACATACAAGAAAGTTGTGATAAACTATTGAGAAATTGGTTGGCAAAGTATCAGGGTACAGTTGAAAGAGCTTAGGTCTTGAAGTCAGGCAGATTCGGGTCAGAGTCCCACCTTTAGCACTTACTAGCTGTGAGGCTTTGGGTAAGTTTTAAAATCAGCCCTAGTGCCTGGCACCTACATGCTTAGTAAATGTTAGCTCTCTGATTATTTCTTTCTACTTACCTTTCTTCCTATAGAGAGGTAGATTATTGTAGTGGTTAAGAGTTCAGGCTAATAGAACCATGCTGTCTGCGTTTGGATCCTGGATCTGTCTCTTGGGGAAGTTATTTAGCTTACTCTGAGCCACATTTACCCCTTCTGTAAAACACGAATAATAACAGTGTCTACCTCATGGTTACTGTAAGGATGAAATGGGTTAATGTATTAAATTGCTTATGACAGTGATTAGCACACAGAAAGTGTCACATATGTCATTAATTGTTAAACTATAGTGATTACTATTACAGACTTTTTATTTTTCCTTTCTTTTGTATCTCAGTCCTTCCTTTCTCAATTCTCACCTGCTTTTTTATTCAAAAGGGAAATAACTTTGTGGGTATTCTTTTTCTAATATTAAGAAGTATTACATGACCTTAACTTTTTTTTTCTTTTTTTAAAATTATACTTTAAGTTCTGGGATACATGTGCAGAATCTGCCGGTTTGTTACTAGGTATACATCATGTGCTATGATGGTTTGCTGCACCCATCAAAACACATTAAATTATGGGAAAATAATAATTTAAATTCTGTGACTTTTTTTCAGCAGTGCGTGGGTGAGCACACCCCATCCCTTCCCCGCCTTTAGAAATAGCTCACATACTTTCTGTTAACAAAAATGAGATCATACTGAGTATACTGTTTAGTAATATGCATTTTTCATTTAATATTATAGTGATAGTTTTATATACCTACTAAATCTAAATATACATTTTGATGAACTTTATATATTCTGTACACTTGCATTCTTTTCCCTTCTTCCCTCCCCTCCCCTCCCCTCCCCTCCCCTTCCCTTCCCTTCCTTTCATCTCTCTCTCTCTCTTTTTTTTTTTTTTTTTTTTGACAGAGTCTCACTCTGTCACCCAGGCTGGAGTGCGGCGCAGAGATGAGGTTTCACCATGTTGGCCAGGCTGGTCTCGAACTCCTGACCTCAAGTGATTGACCTACCTCAACCTCCCAAAATGCTGGGATTACAGGTGTGAGCCACCATGCCTGGCCCACTTGTATTATTTTCTTAACTTAAATGCTTAAAGGTATGCTATTGATGGATTAAAACATAAATGTACATTTAAAGCTTTTGATATATTGTCTCCAGAAGCTTTATGTTTGCATTCCCACAAGTAACACATGGATAGCTTTACTTCCATACTTGTTAACATTATACATTATCAATCTATTTAATCTTTGCCAATCTAAAAAGAACAAATTATATCAGAATGTTTTATTTTTCATTTCAGTGATTAAATTAGTGATGTTGAGTATTATTTCAAGTATTTATTGCCTATCTATATTGCTGCTTTTGTAATTTGTTTGTTTGTGTCTCTTGTAGTCAGAAGTACTGTCTATTGTTGAAATAATATTGAGTTTTTCCAGAATATGGTCTATCATGGTAAAAGTTCTGTAGGAACTTGGAAAAAAATGTATTCTGTGGTTATTGGTTAGAGTCTTGTATAATTTCAACTATGTTAAGTTGGTTGATAGTATTGTTTAAATCTTCCATACCTTACCTATTTTCTGTTTTCTTGGTCTATCAGTTAGTAAGAGAAGGTTATTGAAATCTCCAACACTAATTGCAGATTTATCTTTCTCCTTGTAGTTCTATAATTTTTCCTTCATACATTCTGAAGCTCTATTATTAGATATGTAAATGTTTAGGATTGTATTGTCCACTTGGTGAATTTTTACTGCCATTCTGAAATGACTTTTCTTTATATTCTTGATAATATTCTCTGCTCTGAAGTCTACTTTTCTGATATTAATATTGTCAGTACAGCTCTCTTTTGTTTAGTATTAGCATGATGCATGTTTCTCCATCCTTTTATTTTTAACTGATTTGTGTCTTTGTAGAGAAAGTACATTTCTTGTAGTTAGCATATGGTAGTATCTTCCTGCTTTTTATTGAATCTGACAACCTACTTTTTAATTGCAGTGTTAAAAATCATTTATATTTTTGTAATTAATGATATTTTGAGGTTTGCTGTATATTTCCCTTCTGTTCTATCCTTTTTATTCATTTTTCCTCCTTCTCTGTTGTCTTTTGAATTATATTTTAAAATTTTTGTTTATTTCCTTTGTGGGCTTATTTGCTGTAACTTTTTGTTATGTTAGTGGTTGTTTTAGGGGTTAGAGTATGATATTTAGCTTATCACAGTCTGTCTTCAACAGCTATTATACCATTTCATGTATCATGTGAGAACCTTACAATAGTGCATTTATATTTCTTCCTTTTTAGCCTTGGTGTGTTGTCATACATTTTACTTTTTATATATCTGTTATGTATACTATAACACATTGTTATTTATGCTTTAAACAATTATTTCTTAAGGACATTTAGATAATCGGAATAATGTCTTTTATGTGTTCAATCCCTTAGTTACTATCTCCAGTGCCCTTTATTTTTTGTGTAGAATCGTATTTACGTGTGCATCATTTTCTTTCTGCCTAAAAGAGAGATTTTAACATAATTTTGCTATTGGTCTGCTGATTGAATGCTTTTAGCTTTTGTGTGTCTGAAAAAGTATTTTTTAAATTTTTTAATTTTTTTTTTCTTTTTTAAAGAAACAGAATCTTGCTCTGTCACCCAGGCTGGAGTGCAGTGGTGCCATCACAGCTCACTGCAGCTTCGACTTCCTGCGCTCAAGTGATCCTCTCACCTGTCAGCCTCCCAAGTAGCTGGGATCACAGGCATGTGTCATCCCACCCAGCCAACTTAAAAAAAATTATTTTTTGTAGAGACAGGGTCTCACTATGTTGCCCAGGCTGATTTTGAACTCTTGGTCTCAAGAAATCCTCCTTCCTTGGCCTCCCAATGTGTTGGGATTACAGGCATGAGCTACCATGCCTAGCTTACCTTCATTTTTGAAAGATATTTTGTCTCATACACAATTCTAGTTTGACATTTTAGTTTTCTTTGAGTACCTTGAAGAGGTTTCTCCACCATCCTCTGGATTGTATTGTTTTCTATGAGAATCTTCTTATCTTTGTTTTACTTTGCCTAATGTGTCCTTTTTTCCTCTGGGTGTCTGTAACATTTTTTATCACTCATTTTAAGTAATTTGATGGTGATATATCTTGGTGTAGTTTTCTTCATGTTACTTTTGTTTGGAGTTCATTGAGCTTCTTGAATTTGTGGGTTTATTTTCATGAAATTTGAAATTTTGGGGCCCTTATTTCTTCAAATATGTTTTCTATCATTCGACCTCTTCTATTATGGAACACCAATTAGGCCACTTGACGTTTGCCACGGAACATTAATGTTCTATTCATTCTTTAATATTTTTCTGTCTGTGTTGGGTTTTGGCAAGTCCTTCTGCTTTGTCTTTGTGTTTGCTAGTCATTTCTTGTGAAATGTCTAATCTGCAGTTAATTCCATCCAGTTTGTTTTAATTTTAGATGTTGCACTTTTTATTTCTAGAAGTTTGCTTATGTCTGTACTTACCACGTTCAGTCTTTTCCTTTAGCTTCCTGAACATTGCTTGGTTGAATTTTTGATTGAATGACAGACATTGTATACTTTACATTCTTGAATGTGGATTTTGTGGTATTATTATACATATTTTTGACTTCTGTTCTGGGATATGGTTAAATTACTTGGAAATAATTTGATATTTTGGAACTGGGTTTTATAATTTAATTATGTGGGACCAGTGCAGCATTTAGTCTAGGAATAAATTTGTCCCCTTAATGAGGCAACACCTTTCTCTACTGGATGTCCTGTGAATTATGAGGTTTTCCAATCTAGCTGGTTGGAACTGGTACCACTCCTGATCCTCTTGAGAATCTGGGAATTATTCCCTCTAATCTTTGGGGGTAATTTCATCCTTTTGCCTAGGGTAATTTCCTCACATACACGTTCAATGATCAGTACACTCAGATGAAAATTTGAAGGATTGTAGATCTCTTTCCTTTCTCTGTGCATTGCCCTTTTCGTTGTTACTGTGTGCTATGAACTCACTCTGCCCTTTTCTCCCTGGCTGCAGCTCTGTCTCCTGAATTCTGGGCCTGCTAGACTCTGCCTTAGTTTTTTTCTCCTGGGATGTGGGCTGGAAACTCTTTCCATGCACCAACTTGGCTCAGTTACGGGATTCGCCTTCTTACTCATCTCTAAAGGATAATGTCATTTTTTTGCCTAATATTCAATGTCATGGAAGGCATAGTTTTAAATATTTTGGCCATTCTTTTAGTTTTTTTCAGTAAGAATATGTATCTGGTCACTGTTAGTCTATCTTGGCCATGAGCAAAGTCAAGTTTTTACATTTTATGTGTTCAAATTTGTTAGTATTTAATTTTGATTGTTTTTCCCATAGGCTCTCTCTATTCCAATATTTAAAAAATTACTGCCTGTATTTTTTTGTGATACTTTGTGATTTCTTCTTTACATTTAAATCTTTTAATTTTTCATTTTGATATTTGGTATGAGGTAAGGAATCTAGTTTTCTTCCTCCCTCCCCCGCCTTTTTCTCACCATGTCTCCTCCCCCTTTTTTATTCTTTCTTTCTGTGTATGTTTTACAAGTGATCAATCAGTTGTCTCTCTACTACTTGTTATATAAGCCATTACTTTCACAATGATCTTAAATGTCTTTTTTTTCAGAAGTTATTATACGTGTGGTCCTATACTCCTCTTCCATTGAAAAATCTGTAGATTCTGGAGCTAGTAGAAAGGGAGGGTTGAGAAGTCCCCTTTATTATATAACTTTTCTCTTCCTGATCATCCATTCTTCCAAATTAACTTTGGAACTTCTTTGTCAAATTTTTAAAGCAAATGAAAAAATATTTCTCGAGTTAAAAAAAATTATTATTACAGTTCATTTCAGTTATTAATTAAGTTGAAAGATAAGTTATACCTGTAATACTTATCTATCCAAGAACCTTTTGGTTATTCAAGTCTCTTACTAGACATTTGTAGTTTTTTCATATAGGTACTTGTACAAATTTCTTCCTAGGTATTTTATGCTTTTCTTTCCTTTTATGAATAGTGTTTTTTCTAATATATCTTTTAACTCATTATAATTGATATGTAGGAAAGCTATTAACTTTTGTATGTTTTTCTTTAACTGGTAACCTTACCTCTTGTAATAATAGATTTTTTGTCTTTTTCTCTTGGATAATCATGTGTTCTATAAATTTTAAAAAATTGGATTCTTTATATCCAATTTTTGTGGGTTTTTTTTTTTTTTTTCATTATTGCACTATACAGAAGTTCCAGAATAGTGTTAAGGTATAGCAGCTTCAGTGGACATTTTGTTTATATATTTTTTCCAAAGGAACTCTTTGTTCAAAATTGCCATCTAATAACAGCATGCATAGTCTACCTTATCTCAACAACAAAAAATTAGATGAAAATAATTTCCTTCGTAGCCTCTGTTTTGTTAGAATGAACAGGTTGAGTCCATAATCAGTAATTCAGTAGGTAAAAATAACTACTCGCTTGAGCTCTTTTTTAGACCAAAGAAATTATTAGTATTTTTTTTTTTAGTTTTTGTTAGTTATTTTGATATAATAAATATCTTGTCTGTCCTTTGACAGTATATCTTTAGATATTTCACTTATTTTAGCTTCTGAGAATTCCTTAGAGTAGACCTATGCATAGGGCCTACATAGAATAAACCCATTTTGATGTTTCCTGTAGAGCAACAGGTATTAGAAACTTAAATAAGTTTCTGTCAACTTTAAGTTTTATGTTGTTAGGCCAAAGTGTAGACATGGGTAAATTCTTTACAATTTTTTTAGAAGATAACATAATAAGGTTCATAATATATATTTAACGATTTATTCTAAATATTTTAACATATTAAGGCATCTTTAATTTTTTAGTGTCTCAGCAGATGAAGTTAATTCACCATTATCACCCCTCACATGGCAGGTAAGAAGAAATTAAGTTACTATTATATCTATAATTTTGTTCTTTTTTATTTAGTTAAAAGAAATTGTCTCATTACAGCCCTTAGAAAATCAGAAGGATCAAATAGATGAACAACCGTGGCCAGAATCTCACCCTATAATCTGGCAGAGTGAAGAAAGGAGGAGGAGCAAACAGATTAGAAAAGAATATTTTAAGGTACTCTATATTAAGTTTTGAAATTTACTTTGTAATTATTAGTTTTTATTTTGTCAGTTTTGTTTTGAGTTAATAAGACTGTAACTCTATAGTTTAATGTAGTAAATGTGTTATTTTGATTTCTCACATATATGGGGTAATACGATCTAATTATATTCATAAGATTTCAGTAATTGAGAATAATTGAGTAGATAAATATAAATTATGATTTACCAAATACTTTACAAGATAGACGAATGTTTGCTACACTGCTAGTTGTAGCAATATGTAGTATGTTTTTAAAAAATTGTCCAGGAAAAGTCTTTCATTGGATTTGTTTCGGTAAATATTTGACACATATTTACAATTAGCATTTAACTGTTCCTATGTAAATAAGTGCTGTTTATGTAGTTCTAAAAATGCTCGAGGGCAGGTTTTTCCATTTTTTTCTTCTTGTTACCTTAGTAGATTGCTAGAGGGTCTTTTATCTTAGCTAAAAGAAAAGCTCAGATCATCCAAATTATCCCAAATTTCTAGTTAGCAGGGTTTTAGTGAAATTTTACTGTGTATACCTTTGTAAATATTGTATTATTGTCTATTTGTGGTTGGGGTCTGCTGTATTTGTAGAAGCCAATCATTAGAATTCGGAATAATTTTCAATACTAGCCAGAACTCATTTCTGGAATTTGACTCAAATGAATAGTACAAACAAGCTTCTGCTCCATGGATAGCAAATTTTGTTGTTTTTGTACATGTTTTATATTTCTCAAAGCCTAATTATTATTAGATGATAATAGTAATTTTATCTAAAAACATAGTACTAGTCTACATTGTAGGTAAGTTCAAGTTTATATCACTAATAAATCGGATTATATTCTCTGTTTTTCTCTGGTAGAAATAGATCTACATGCACATTTGTTTGTTTCTATATATGGGTGTGTAACATACATTTGGAAATAGTATCATATGACTAAAACAAAACTGTTATATGTCTTAGTGGATCTGTGATCAATTTAAGCCTTCAGCAAATAAATACTGAGTCCTTTTATGAGTCTTACATTTCCTGATCAATGTGAGAGATAACTTAGAAACAAAAGACATGAGGAAAAAGGGAAGGACATTCTAAGTAGAACCCTGGTCAATAATAGTGAAAGTTTATTTATCCCAACCCTTTATACATCTGTAATTGTGTTTATATTCCATCATTAAAGTTTCCCTTTTTAGTTCATTGGACCTTGAACAAAGGCACTGAATAAAATTTGCTTGTAGATAAAACTTAGTGAGTGACTGATGATATGGGGGAAATTTTAGTAGTATTTCAAAATAATAAAAGAAATTTGATATTTGTTTGATCTCCTTTATTGTAGTATACCAGTACAAATTCTTAGTATACTACCAATATCATAGTATAACAAAACCAGTTCTCCTTTATCATAATAACAATACCAATTCTGAGTATTTGTCAAAAAACTTACATAGCACTAAGTGCCAGGCACTGTCGTAAGACTTCACAAAGATCAACTCTAATCTTCGTAACAACCCTATGAGTTAAGTACAGTTATGATTATTTCTGTTTTACAGATGATGAAATTAAGGCACAGAGATGCAAAGTAGTATTCTTCAGGTCACTTAGTAATAAGTGGCAGAGTTGAGATTTGAACCCAAAGCCTATGCTAGGCTGCCTTTTTATCTACTGTGTATAGCCCAATATCAAATGAGCAAACACTTTCAAACAAACCTTACTGGTTTTTAATTTTTTTGTTTTTCTTTTAGAGACAGAGTCTCTCTCTGTTGCCCAGACTGCAGTACAATGGCATGATCATAGCATACAACAGCCTCAAATGCCTGGGCTCAGGCCATCCTCTGGGCTCACGTGATCCTCTTGCTTCAGCCTCCCCAATAGCTAGAACTACAGGCATGTCCCCCAGTGCCCTGCAAACTTTAAAATTTCTTGTAGAGATGAGGTCTTATTATGTTGCCCAGGCTGGTCTCAAATTCCTGGCTTCAAGAGATCCTCCCACCTAGGCCCACCAGAGTGCTGAGATTACTGCCATTTTTGGCCTACTTTTAGTGATTAAAAAAATATTTTACAGTAACTTAAGTGGACTTCTCAAGATGTCTTAATAGAGGCCACAGTGAGCGTTTTAAAAACATAATTCTTTGGTTTAATAGTATCATTCATTGGTATTTTATTTTTTATAAAATAAACATCTATAATATTAGTTATGTTATAAAGTTATTAAACGAGATCAAATGATATAATATTTGAAGTGCACATTACATAATCATCATTCAAGAAATGTTAATTTTTTCCTTAATGAAGTAGATGGAAAAGATAAGCTTCAGTCACTGGGAAATGTTTTAAGGAGATGTGTAATTCTCCTAAACTGTCAGAAGATGTCAGTATTAGGACATAGTAAAATGAGTATGTCACTAGTTTTTTCCTAAGATGTCAAGAAAATATAAATTGACATACAGTTTCCTAAATTAAATCAACACTGTTATTCAGAATTGTCAGTATTTTCATGACTAAAACATCAGCAGCTTCTATGAGGTGACTTTCTTCCAAATATGAAATTTCTCTTAATCACCTATCTCCCGATAATTGAAAGGGCTATTGGTAGGTTGTATTATTAAAAGCTAATCAGGATTTATAGTTCATTAAACAGTAAAATACACTACACTCAAGGTTTATATCAGGTTATCACTGAGCTTGTTCAAGGGTGGCTCTTTTAGGTTTGCTGTGTTATGAAATGTACAGAACTTTTGTGCAACTTTATCTTAATGCATATAAATGACTGGGGCACAGGGTTTCTTTGTTTCTGTCCCATGGTAAATTATTTGTCATGGTTATTCAGTGTATTTATTGAAAGTATATGTGTGTGTGTGTGTGCGTGTGTGTGTATGTAAGAAATCCAACTCCCCTTTCTTCTTAGTTTTGAAGGCTAATTTTGGATAGTATTTTTTTCAGGTAAGTCCCTGAAACTAGGTAAAACTGTTTCAACGTATTGGCTAGATTATGTGAGCAAGAAGATGAATTGGGTCAGGTTAAGTTAGTAAGTAAATCATGGTAGGAAAGTTACATTGACTCTTTTAGATTCCCAGGCCACTGTTGTATAGATTATTTTTCTAGTATATAAAATTTAGTGTTCTTATAGCCAAAATAAAATCACTGTATTTCAGTGAAATTCATTATGCCAGGAAGTATTTTATTAAACAACTTTTTAAATTTTAAATTTTTGTGGGTTCATATTAGGTATATATATTTGTGGGATACATGAGATATTTTGAAAGGCATACAATGTGTAATAATCACGTCATGGAGAATGGGGTATCTATTCCTTCAAATATTTATCATTTGTGTTATGATCAAATTATACTCTTTTAGTTATTTTGAGATGTACGATTAAATTATTATTGACTATTGTCACTCCATTGCGCTATCAAATACTAGGTCTTATTTATTCTATGTTTTGTGCCCATTATCCATCTTCAGCTACCCTGTACTCCCCCACTACCCTTCCCTAGCCTGTGGTAACCATCCTTCTGCTCTCTATCTTTATGAGTTCAATTGTTTTGATTTTTACATCCTACGAATAAGTGAGAACATGTGGTGTTTGTCTTTCTGTGCCTGGCTTATTTCACTTACCATAATGACCTACATTTCAATCCGTGTTGCAAATGACAGACTCTTAGTACTCCTTTGTGTATGTGTACCACATTTTCTTTATCCGTTCTTCTATTGATGGACACTTAAGTTGCTTCCAAATCTTGGCTATTGTAAATAGTTTTGCAATAAATATGGAAGTGCAGATATCTCTTTGATATACTGATTTCCTTTCTTTGGGGTATATACCCAGCAGTAGGATTGCTGGATTGTTTGGTAGTTGTATTTTTAGTTTTCTGAGGAGCCTCCAAACTGTTCTCCATATTGATCGTACTAGTTTACGTTCCCACCAACAGTGTACGAGGGTTCCCTTTTCTCCACATTCTCACCAGCATGTTATTGCCTGTCTTTTGGATATAAGTCACTTTAACTAGGGTAAGATGATATATCATTGTAGTTTTGATTTGCATTTCTCTCATGATCAGTGATGTTGAGCACCTTTTCGTATGCCAGTTTGCCATCTGTATGTCTTCTTTTCAGAAATGTCTATTCACATCTTTTGCCCATGTTTTAATCTAATTATTAGATATTTTCCTAAAGAGTCACTTGACCTCCTTAAATTCTGGTTATTAATTCCTTGTCATATGGGTAGTTTGCAGATATTCCCTCCTATTCTGTGGGTTGTCTCTTCACTTTCTTGTTTCCTTTGCCGTGCAGAAGCTTTTTAACTTGATATGATCCCATTTCTCCATGTTTGCTTTGGTTGCCTGCACTTATGGGGTAGCTCAGGAAATTTTTGCCCAGACCTGCATCCTGGAGATTTTCCCCAATGTTTTCTTACAGTAGTTTTATAGATTGAAGTCTTAAATTTAAGTCCTTAATCCATTTTGATTTGATTTTTGTATATAGCAAGAGATAAGGGCCTAGTTTCATTCTTCAACATATGGATATCCAGTTTTCCCAGCATCATTTACTGAAGAGACTGTCTTTTCCCCCATGTATGTTCTTGGCACCTTTGTCGAAAATGAGTTCACTGTAGGTGTGTGGAGTTGTTTCTGGGTTCTCTGTTCTGTTCCATTGGTCTGTGTATCTGTTTTTATGCCAGTGCCATGATGTTTTGGTTACCATAGGTCTGTAGTATAATTCGAAGTCATGTAATGTGATTCCTCTAGTTTTGTCTCTTATTCCCAGAATAGCTTTGGCCATTCTTGGTCTTTTGTGGTGTCTTCTAAATTTTAGACTTGATTTTTCTATTTCTGTGATGAATGTCATTGGTATTTTGATAGGGATTGCATTGAATCTATAGATTGCTCTGAGTAGTATGGACATTTTAACAATATTGTTTCTTCCAATCCATGAATGTGGAATATCTTTCCATATTTGTGTGTCCTCTTCAATTTCTTCCAGCAGTGTTTTATAGTTTTCGTTGTAGAGATCTTTTACTTCTTTGGTTAATTCCTAGGTATTTAATTTTGTTTGTGAGTATTGTAAATGGGATTATTTTTTAAATTTCTTTTTTAGATTGTTCATTGTTGGCATATAGAAATGCTACTGACTTTTGTATGTTGATTTTGTATCCTACAACTTTACAGAATTTATCAGTTCTATTTTTTTTTTTTTTTTTGGTGGAGTTTAGGTTTTTCCAAATACAAGATTATATCATCTACAGACAAGGATAATTTAACTTATTCTTTTCCAATTTGGATGCCCTTTATTTCTTTCTCTTGTCTGATTGCTCTAGGTGGGACTTCCAGTATTGTGTTGAATAACAGTGGTGACAATGCACATCCCTGTCATCTTTTAGATCTTAGGGGAAAGGCTATGAGTTTTGGCTTTTATTATGTTGAGATATATTTCCTCTATACCCCAATTTTTTGAGAGTGTATTAGTCTATTTTTATGCTGCTGATAAAGACATACCCAAGACTGGTCAATTTACAAAAGAAAGAGGTTTATTGGACTGACAGTTCCACATGGCTGAGGAGGCCTCACAATCATGGTGGAAAGTGAAAGGCACGTCTTACGTGGTGGCAGACAAAAGAAGAGAGCTTGTGCAGGGAAACTCCCCTTTTTAAAGTCATCAGGTCTTGAGAGACTTATTCACTATCATGAGAACAACACTGGAAAAACCCACCCCCATGATTCAATTACCTCCCACTGGTATCTCCCATGACACTTGTGAATTGGGTGAGTTACGATTCAAGATGATATTTGGGTGGGGACACAAGCAAATCATATCAAAGGGGTTTTATCATGAAGGAATGTTGGATTTTAGCAGATTCTTGTCTAGCATTGATTGGAATGGTCATATGATTTTTGTCCTTTATTCTGTTGATATGATGTATCACAACAATTGATTTGCGTATGTTGAACCGTGCTTGCATCCCTGGAATAAATCCCACTTGGTCATGATGAATGACCTTTTTAATATATTGTTGAATTCGGTTTGCTAGTATTTTGTTGAAGATTTTTGCATCCATATTTTTCAGAGATTTTGGCCTGTAGTTTTCTATTTTGCATGTATCTTTGTCTGGTTTTAGTATTAGGCTAATAGTGGCCTTGTAGAATCAGTTTGCCAGTATTCCCTCCTCTTCAATTTTTTGAATACTTTGAGTAGGATTGGTATTAGGTTTTAAGTTTTTGGTGGAATTCAGCAGTGAAGCCATCAGGTCCCAGGCGTTTCTTTACTGGGAGACTATTTATTACAGATTTAATCTCATTGCTTGTTATTGACCTGTTCACATTTTGGATTTCTTCATGATCTAATTTTGGTAGATTTTATGTGTCTAAGAATTTGTCCATCTCCTCTAGATTTTCCAATTTATTGGCACATAGCTGTTCATAGTAGCCAGTAGTGACCCTTCGAATTTCTGTGGTGTCAGTTGTAATGTCTCCTTTTTCAACTCTGATTTTATTTGGGTCTTCTCCTCCTTTTTTCTTAATCTGACTAAAGGTTTGTCAATTTTGTTTATGTTCTCAATAAACCATATTTTTGTTTCATTGATCTTTCGTATTTTGTTTTCTTCATTTCAAATTTATTTATTTCTGCTCTGATCTTTATTATTTCTTTTGTTTTTGTTTGCTTGTTTGTTTATACCAGAGTCTCACCCTTTCCCCAGGCTGAGGTGCAGTGGTGTCATGGCTCACTGCAGCCTTGACCTCCCAGGGTCAAGTCATTCTTTCACCTTTTAGCCTCCCAAGTAGCTGGGACTACAGGCACCACCACACCCAGCTAATTTTTGTACTTTTTGTAGAGATGGGGTTTTGCCATGTTACCCAGGCTGGTCTTGAGCTCCTTAGCTCAAGCAATCTGCCCACCTCACTCTCCCAAAGTGTTGGGATTACTCATGTGAGCCATGACACCTGGGCTGTTTCTTTTCTTCTACTAATTTTGGGTTTGGTCTGCTCTTCCTTTTCTGGTTCTTTAAGATGAATAATTGTTATTTGTTTGAGATTTTTCTTCTTTTTTGATGTAGCACTTATAGCTGGAAGTTTTCCTCTTAATATTGGTTTTGCTGTATCCCATTGGTTTTGCTATGTTGTATTTGTATTATCATTTGTTTCAATAAATTTTTCAATTTCCTTATTAATTTCTTCATTGACCCACTGGTCATTCAGGAGCATATTGTTTAATTTCCATTTGTTTGTATAGTTTTCAAAATTCTTCTTGTTATTGATTTCTAGTTTTATTTCATTGTGGTCAGAGAAGTTGCTTGATGTTATCTCAGCAACTTCTTTGTTGTTTGAATGTTTTAAGACTTATTTTGTGACAACGTATGGTCTATCCTTGAGAATGACCCATGTGCTAAGGAGAAGAACATATATTCTGTAGCCACTGGATGAAATGTTCAGTAAATATCTGTTAGGTCCATTTGGTCTATAGTGCAGATTAAGTCCAATTGTTCTTTGATGATTTTCTGTCTGGGACATCTGTCCAATGCTGAAAGTGGGGTGTTGAGGTCTCCAGCTATTATTGTATTGAGATCTATGTCTCTCTTGAGCTACAATAATATTTGCTTTATATATCTGAGTGCTCCAGTATTGGGTGCATATATATTTACAATCACTATATCCTCTGACTAAGTTTACCCCTTTTTCATTAGATAATGACCTTCTTTGTCTCTTGTTAATTTTATTCTTGAAATCTATTTTGTCTTTTATAAGTATAGCTACACCTGCTCTTTTTTGGTTTCCATTGGCATGGAATATCTTTCTCCATTCTTTTTTTTCTTTTTTCTTTTCTTTTCTTTTCTTTTTTTTTTTTTTTTTTTTAGGTGGAGTATTCTTCTGTCACCCAGGCTGGAGTGCAATGGCATGATCTCAGCTCACTGCAGCCTCTGCTATTGGGGAAACCCCACCCCTCATATTCAACATGTGTTCTTTTCTATTTTCCTAAGTGGCAGCTGGTCTGAGAAATAAAGGGAAAGAGTACAAAAGAGATAAATTTTAAAGCTGGGTGTCTGGGGGAGACATCACATGTCGGCAGGTTCCGTGATGCTCCCTGAGCCGTAAAACCAGCAAGTTTTTATTAGCAATTTTCAAAGGGGAGGGAGTGCATGAATACGGTATGCGTCACAGAGATCACATGCTTTAAGGGCAACAAAAGATCACAAGGCAGGTCAGGGCGAGATCACAAGGTCAGGGTGAAACTACAATCACTAACGAACTTCCGTGTCCAGCTGTGCACACATTGTCATTGATAAACAAGGTTCAAGAGCAGAGAACCGGTCTGACTGTAATTTGCCAGGCTGGAATTTCCTAATCCTAGCAAGCCTGGGGGCGCTGCAGGAGATTAGGGCATGTTTCATCCCTATTTACATCTGCATAAACGCAGACACTCCCAGGGCGGCCATTTTAGAGGCCTCACCCTGGGAATGCATTCTTTTCCCAGGGCTATTAGTTATTAATATTCCTTACTGGGGAAAGAATTCAGCGATATTTATCTTACCCATTTTCGGTAATAAGAGAAATATGGCTCTGTTCCACCCGGCCCACAGACAGTCAGACTTTAAAATTATCTCCCTTGTTCCCTGAAAATCACTGTTATCTTGTTCTTAAGATGCCCAGATTTCATGTTGTTCAAATACACATGCTCTACAAACAATTTGTGCAGTTAACACATTCATCACAGGGTCCTGAGGTGATGTACATCCTCCTCAGTTTACGAAGATGACAGGATTAAGACATTAAAGTAAAGACAGGCATAGGAAATCACAAGGGTATTGATTGGGGAAATGATAAGTGTCCATGAAATCTTCACAATTTATGTTCAGAGATTGCAGTAAAGACAGGCGTAAGAAATTATAAAAGTATTGGGGAACTAATAAATGTCCATGAAATCTTCACAATTTATGTTCTTCTGCCATGGCTTCAGCTGGTCCCTCCGTTCAGGGTCCCTGACTTTCCGTAACACTCTGCCTCTTGGGTTCAAGCGGTTTTCCTGCCTCAGCCTCCTGAGTAGCACATGCCCAGCTAGTTTTTTTATTTTTTGTATTTTTAGTAGAGATGGAGTTTCACCATGTTGGCCAGGCTGGTCTTGAAACTCCTGACTTCAAGTGATCCACCCCCTCGGCCTCACTCCAACATCACTAAGCTAAAGGGAAAGGTCAAGCTGGGAACTGCTTAGGGGAAACCTGCCTCCAATTCTATTCAAAGTCACCACTGTGCTCACTGAGATAAATGCCTATCTGATTGCCTCCTATGGAGAGGCTAATCAGAAACTTAAGAGAATGCAGCCATTTGTATCTTATCTACCCATGACCTGGAAGCCCCCTCCCCGCTTCCAGTTTTCCCGCCTTTCCGGACTGAAATAATGTTTGTCTTACATATGTTGATTGATGTCTTGTGTCTTCCTCAAATGTCTAAAACCAAGCTGTGCTCTGACCACCTTGGCCACATGTCATCAAGACTGCCTGAGGCACCCCGTCTCTACTAAAAACACAAAAAATTAGCCGGGCGAGGTGGCGGCGCCTGTGGTCCCAGCTACTCGGGAGGCTGAGGCAGGAGAATGGCGGAAACCCGGGAGGCGGAGCTTGCAGTGAGCTGAGATCCGGCCACTGCACTCCAGCCTGGGAGACAGAGCGAGACTCCATCTCAAAAAAAAAAAAAAAAAAAAAGACTGCCTGAGGCTGTGTCACAGGCACCATCCTCAACCTTGGCAAAATAAGCTTTCTAAATTAACTGAGACCTCAAGTGATCCACCCCCCTCGACCTCCCAAAGCACTGGAATTACAGGCATGAGCTACCACACCTGGCCTCAAGTGTGTTTCTTGTAGGTAGCAGGTCATTGTGTCTTATTTTTTCATCTAGTCAGCCATTCTATATCTTTTTATTTTAATAGTTTAGTTCACTGACATTTAACGTTATTATTGATGTTTTATTCTACTGCAGCTAAGATGGCACTCAAACCACAATACAAAGTCCTTCCCACTCTTCTTTCCCCTTTCCACAGATAGAGGAACCGCCTTCTGTGGCCACCACCACCACTGGCCCATGGGGGTTTCTGCTAGGCCACTGTTCATGTTCTATTAAAGCCAAAGGGCTCTTCAATCAGCTTGTGGTGAATGCTGCCAGTCCTGGGACTCACCCTGAATTCTGGCTTAGGGCAGGTCCAGAAATGCTGCCCAAGAGTGGAGGCCTAGATTCCTGAACTCCAAGAGACTGCTTGTTGCTTACCTCACTGTGAATGAGTGGGTTCCTAAGGTGCCAAATTTCCCTTTATTTTTCCCTCTACTTTTCTCAAACAGAAGTCTCTCCATGTAGCCACTACAGCTAGTTTTGTGCTAAGTCTTACTTGAAGCCAGCACATCTCAGAGTCTCTCCCAAGGCCCACAGCATACTACCTGGGCATTGCTGCTGGTTATTCAAGGCCCAAGGGCTCTTTCGTCAGCTGGTGATGACTCCTGGCAGGACTGGGTCCTTCCCTTCAAGGCAGTGGGTTCCCTTTTGGCCCAGAGTGTGTCTAGAAATGTCATCTAGGAGCTAGGGCCTGGAATGGGGGCCTCACAACTCTAGCCAGTGCCCCATCCTATTGTGGCTGAGCTGGTATCCAAGAGGTAAGACACAGTCCTCCTCAGTCTTCCCTGTCCTGTCCTCAGGTGAAAGGAAGGGGTCTCTTTCTCATTGATGCGAGGTGTACTGCCTGGGGTTGGGAGAAAAGTGGTGCAAGCACTCCCTTAGATTCCCCTGCTGGTGTCTCCTTAAGTCACATGCCACCCTAGTACACTGGCTCTAAGCCTAGCACAGCACTAGGAATTGCCTAGAAATTGCAATCCTAGGCTGCCTTTCAAGTTTACCTAGAACCCCAGAGTACTTCAGCCTGTAATTGGTGAGGTTACTGAGAAACTTAAGTTCCAGTTGCTGGCATGAGCGATTCCCATCTGACTAGGGCTGATCCAAATGCTTCCTCCATGCCTGGGTGCTGGTTGAGCGCAGCACAGCTTTGTTCCCCTCTGTGGCAGGGCAGCACTAAGTTCAATGTAAAGTCCCCCAGTCCCTGTGCTCTCCCTCCCCCAAGTGTACAGGCTTTCTCTCCCTGCACTGCTGGCTGCTGTGGGTAGCTGGCTAATTTTTGTATTTTTAGTAGAGATGGTGTTTCACCATATTGTCTAGGCTGGTCTCAAACTCCTGACCTCGTGATCTGCCTGCCCTGGCCTCCCAAAGTGTTGAGATTACAGGTGTGAGCCACTGCGCCTGGCCACAAGTGAATTTCTAAATGCATTTAATAATTGATTTCTAGACAAAACAGTTAAAAAGTATTAGAGTATCTCTAGCCAGTTAGTTTTAAATATTATTTGATTTATTTAAGTGGCATATATGTCTTCAAATGTATCTCATTACTATTGTGATAAAACATTATAACTCATAAAATACATATTGATTTCATAAATACAGTACACTATTTTTATTTAAAGGCTAACCCCCTGGAAAATATTTTGACACATTTTCTATGATCATTGTTAGTTTTATACGGGAATAAAAAAGCCACTGGGATTGTAAAATAAACTGATTTTTTCTGAGTCAGAGTTTGTGTACAAGTTATTGTCTCTCCTTTGAAATTAATGTAAGCTTCTGAGGCTAGTCCGAATTCAGTGGTGTTTACAACAAATTGCTCACAATTACACATTTCCTTGTTTATTTTACACTCCCGCTGCTTCACTTGACTAGCCTCAAAAAATATGTGTGTATATATATGTATATAAAAGCTTCTGAGATGGACTGATCTTTCTATTTTTCTGGTTTTTATACTAGGCCTTTATTGTAACATTTGAATTTAGATGTAATAAAACTTTGGTAATTCAGAATTCATACCAATACTAGTTGGGGATAGCTGAGTTGAATTAGTAAAAACTTGGAATTAGAGAGTATTTTCAAATCTCTATATATATTAGGTTTGGGTTTTCAAGACATTTAAATATGTGCAGTACTGCAAACTTAGCATCTTTCTAAGTTTTCTTGTATAATGAGTATTTTAAATTAGAATTGTAGTTGAGTAACAGTAATACATTTCCCATTTTCTAAATTCTTAAGTATATCATCTTGTATTTCTTTGCATTTCAATTATCCTCTTATTCTTCTATGTCTTTCCTGCCTCTTTACCTTTCACCTTATAAATGTGCTCAAACCTCTATTATAGAGAAGAAAAAGTAATATCTTTTCCCTACCCATTGCAAGAATCATAGCTGACACCCCATAACAAAAGATGGATTAACAAGAGAAAAGCATAAAAATTTAATCAAGCTTTTATGTGACACAAAAATGAAGACCCAAAGACCCAGGGAAACGAAGACCCAAAGACTCAGGGAAAACTGTATGTTCATGCTAAGTTTGATGAAAGAAATGAATAGTTGTGGAGACACATGATTGAACAAAAAAGGGTATGATCTAATGGTAACAAACTGGGCCTGTTTGTTGAGAATCTTTCCTGTGTCTCTCTATGACATTCCTTCTCCTTCAGTGTGCTGCACGAAACCTGTCTCATGCATCTTAAAGGGAGAAGGGAGGAGATTTGAGAGGGACCTTTCTAGATTGTATGGCTTGCTTTGTGAGATGGGGAATTCTAGTTTCTATTACCTGCCTTAGGGAGAGGAAGGGGGATTGAAGAAAGGAGGGCCTGGAGAAGGTCAGAGAGTGACCTTGAAGGTGCCGTATCTTGGGGTAGTATTTTCTGAGCCCTGACACTACCATTATCCCTGACTGCCCTTTTAGCTGTTGCCTTATCTCTTTGCTCTTTTTTAGGGCTAAACTTTCTTTTTTTTTTTTTTTTCTTTTGAGTCGGAGCCTCGCTCTGTCGCCCAGGCTGGAGTGCAGTGGCGCGATCTCAGCTCACTGCAACCTCCGCCTGCTAGGTTCAAGCGATTCTCCTGCCTCAGCCTCCCGAGTAGCTGGGATTATGGGCGCCCTCCGCCACACCCGGCTGATTTTTGTATTTTTAGTAGAGACAAGGTTTCACTTTGTTGGCTAGGCTGGTCTTGAACTGCTGACCATGGCCAGGGCCAAACTTTCTAGTTCTCCAGTTTCTGATCATTCCTTAACCCACTGCAATCTGGCTTTCGCTTCCATTTCTCCACTGAAATAGCCCCTCACTAGATTTTAACATGCACCTACTAATGGCAAAATCCAGTGTAGCATTTGACAATGATGACCACATCTTCCTTCTTGATACTCCTGTCTTGGTTTCTATCTCATTTTTCTTCCCTGTTATCATTTTGATGTCCTTGCGTAAGTTTTCTTCTGCTTGCTCTTAGGGTCTGATCCTCATTTTATTACTCTAAAAAGCGCTCTCTGGAGTGTTAATGACTCTAGATGTTTCTTATATTCTGCCGTGTCTAAATTTACATCCTATAACATTTTTTCTGTTCCCTGAATCTGTGTTTCTGATTGTTTGCATGCCCTACATATATTTCAGGTTAAGTATCTACCCCATCCCCTAATGGTATCTACCCAGTTGTCTAAGCTCTATTCCTCAGTCTTTCTTGATTCTTTTTCTTTCTCATTTCCATCACCTAGTTGGTTATCAGCCCTAATATATGCATCCTTTCTGCAATTCATGTCTGTCTCTATTGCCCTTGCCCTTTTTGGAACCCTCATACTTTCTTGCCTAGGCAGTTGTGATAACTGATTAATGGTCCTCCTTTCTCAGCTCTTGGATAATTCTCTGACTTTAAATTTCTTTATTCTAGTGTTCAGTAGCACCATAGCTTGACTGTAGTTAATAATAACTTATTATATATTTTAAAATAGCTAGAAGAAAAGATTGATAATATTCCCAGCACAAAGAAATGATAAATATCTTTGAAGTGATTACCCTAATTTGATGATTACACATTGTATGCATGTATCACAATATCACAAGTACCTGATAAATATGTACAATTACGTATCAATAAAAAATAATTATCAGACAATGTGAGAAAATGCCCTTAAATAAAACCGTAAATCTGTAAATGCTCTTTTAAATAAAACTGTAAAACTGTAAATCATCCAAAAAATTTCTTATTGGCTTCCCATTACCAATAAGATAAAGTTTGGACTTGTTAAAATCTTTGTGGACCATTCCTTGTTTCCTTCTCTATATTTCATTACCTGCCAAAATTCACTTCCTCACTAGCTTCATTGAACTGCTCTTTGTTTTCTACACAGGCTATGCTTTCTTAGTTCTTTTTGCTTTTCTTCTTCTGAGAATGCCCATTAGCCCTGTTATCTCTGGCAAATTCCTATTAATTAGAAATGGGAGTATAGTTGGCCCTCTGTATCTGCAGGTTCCACATTCATGCATTCAGCCAACCAAGATTGAAAATATGTGGGAAAAAAGGCAAAAAAATAATAATAATAATACAAATCAAAAACAATATAGTATGACAACTGTTTAGATAGCATTTACATTGTATTCAGTATTATAAGTAATCTGGAGATGATTTAAACTATACAGGAGGATGTGAGTAGGTTATATGCAAATACTATGCCATTTTATATAAGGGAAGGGACCTGAATATCTGTGAATTTTGGCATGGGTGAGGCGGGGGCAGAGTTCCTGGAACCAATCCCTTGCAGATATCAAGAGATGATTTTATGGCACAGTGCCTGGGCTTCTAGAATCAAACCACTTGGGTTCCAGTCCTTACTTGGATACCTATTAACTATGTGACTTTGTCAAGTCATGTAACCTTAATTAAGTTTGTTTATAAAAACTTTACAAATGAGTGTAACAATACAGGCATACTTAAGAGATATTGTGGGTTTGACTCCAGACAACGCCATTAAAGCAAATATCTATTCAATAAAGCAAGTCACATGAATATATATCAGTAAAGCACGTTACATGAATATTTTTGGGTTTCCCAGTGCATAAAAGTTATGTTTACATTGTTCTGTAATCAGCTAAGTGCATAATAGTATTATGTATTAAAAAATGATATACCTTGATTAAAAATACTTTATTGCTAAAAATTGCTCACAATTATCTGAGCCTTCAGCGAGTCATAATCTTTTTGCTGGTGGAGGGTCTTGTGTAGATGTTAATGGTGGTTACTGAAGGTTGGGTGGCTATGGCGATTTCTAGTTTGCCACATCAATGGACTTTCCTTTCACAACAGATTTCTCTGTAGCATGCGATGCTATTAGATAGCATTTTACTTACGGTAGAACTTCTCTCAAAATTGGAGTCAGTCCTCTAAAACCCTGCCACTGGTTTATCAAATAAGGGTATGTCACATTGTAAATCATTTGTTTTCATTTCAACAGTGTTCACAGCTTCTTCAGCAGGAGTAAATTCTACCTTAAAAATTCCCACCTTTCTTGCACATCAATTAAAAGCAACTCCTTATTTGTTAAAGTTTTATCATGAGATTGCAGTAATTCACTCACATCTTTAAGCTCTACTTCTAGGCCAGGCGTGGTAGCTCATGCCTGTAATCCTAGAACTTGGGAGGCCGAGGTAGGTGGATCCTTTGAGCTCAGGAGTTTGAGACCAGCTTGGGCCAATGACAAAACCTCGTCTCTACAAAAAATACAAAAAAATTAGCTGGTCATGGTGGCACATGCTTGTAGTCCCCTCTACTTGGTGGGGAGGGCTGAGGCAGGAGGATTGTTAGAGCCCAGGAGGTCAAGGCTGCAGTGAGCCAAGATCATGACACTGCACACCAGCCAGGGTGACAAAATGAAACCCTGTCTCAAAAAAAAAAAAAAAAAAAAAGCTGTACTTTTAGTTCTCCTGCTGTTTCTACCACATCTGCAGTTATTTCCTCCACTGATGTCTTGAGCCCTTCAAAATCATCCATGACAATCAGAATGAATTTCTTCCAAAATCTCATTAATGTTGATATTTTGACCTCCTCCCATAAATCACAAATGTTCTTAATAGCATCTAGAATGATGAATCATTTGCAGAGGTTTTCAATTTACTTTGCCCAGGCCCATCAGAAGAATCACTATCTATGACCCCAATAGCTTTATATGTTATGTTATTACTTAAATAGTAAGACTTGAAAGTTGATATTACTCCTTGATCCATGCACTGCAGAATGGATGTTATGCATGAAAACAACATTGATCTCTTTGAACATCTTCATGAGAACTGTTGGTTGACTAGACTCGTTGTAAATGAGCAGTAACATTATGAAAGGAATCTTTTTTTCTGAGCTCGATAGTAGGCTTAACATGTTCAGTAAAGCATGCTGTAAACAGATGTGCTGTCATCCAGGCTTTGCTGTTCTATTTATAAAGCACAGGCAGAAAATATTTAGCATAATTATTAAGGGACCTAGGATTTTTGGGATGGTTAAATGAACATTGGCTTCAATTTAGAGTCAGCAGCTGCATTAGCCCCTAACAAGAGTCAGCCTGTTCTTTGAAGCTTTGAAGCAGGCATTAACTTCTCTCTATCTACAACAGTCCTAGATGTCATATTCTTCCAATAGAAGGCTGTTTTGTCTACATAGAAAATTTGTTGTTTAGTGTAGTCACCTTTATCAGTTGTCTTAGCTAGCTAGATCTTCTGTATAATTTGCTTCACCTTCTATATCAGCACTTGCTACTTCACCTTACACTTTTATGTTATGCAGTCAGCTTCTCTCCTTCGATCTCATGAACGAACCAACCTCTACAGCTTCCAGCTTTTCTTCTGCAGTTTCCTCACCTTGACTTCATAGGATTGAAGAGAGTTAAGGCCTTGCTCTGGACTGGGCTTTGTCTTAAGGGGATGTTGTGGCTGGTTTGCTGTTCTATCCAGATCACTCAAACTTTGTCCATATTAGCAATAAGACTGTTTTGCTTTCTTATTTTTGGTATGTTCACTGGAATGAGTAGCACTTTTAATTTTCTTCAACACTTATTTGCATGCACAGCTTAGTTAATTGGAGCAAGAGGCCTAGCTTCATCCTATCTCTGCTTTCTACCTGTCTTCCTCACTAAGCTTAATCATTTCAAGCTTTTTATTTAAAGTGAAAGACATACGATTTCTTTTCACTTGAACACTCAGAGGCCATTGTGGGATTATTAATTGGCTTAATTACAATATTGTTGTGTGTCAGAGAATAGGAGATAGGGAACAACCTGTTAGTGGAGCAGTCAGAACACACACAACATTTATCGATTAAGTTTGTTTTCTTATATGGGCGTCATTTGAGTCATCTCTCAAAAATTGCAATAGAAACGTCAAAGATCACTATCACAGATCACCATAACAGATATGATAATAATGAAAAAGTTTGAAATATTGTTAGAATTCCCAGAATTTGACAGACATGAAGCGAGTACGTGCTATTGGAAAAATGGCACCAATAGGCTTGCTTGATACAGGGTTGCCACAAACCTTTTCTGCACATTTTGAAACTTTGTATTTGCACATTTAAAAAATTATATATCCCAATAAAATCACTGGAACAAAAAAATCGATACTGTGATTAAACTGAATTTTATAGCTTGCAGGACACCTTGGATCAGCTTGGTTTTACTATAGCTTTTACTGTCATTCCACCCTGCTTCTTCCTTCACCAACATTCAAATTCTTTCCCTTATCTGCTAGCCAGGCAGATGGGAGAGGCAAAAGCAGTCTTCATTTTCAGTAGCTCTTGATTCTTTGATGTGAGAGGAACAGCACAGTCATTTAAACTTGATCCAACCTCTTTGTATCTTGCAAAGTTCATCAGCCAAAAAAAGTAAAATATGAAGGCAATGCTTGTGCAATGTACAGTTCATTTTCATGATGTATACCTTATTATGATTTGTCTGCTTGCTTCTCTTGTTTGGTCATTTCTTTGGAAGGCAGTGAATTTTTTTCTTGCGTTTTTTGTCTTCTTCAATTGTGACTTACCAAATTTCTCAATCCCAGCCGTATCAGATTTCTTGGATGTGGTTGCCAAGGAAGTAGAGTAAGGCATTTGAGCGAGCAGAATCTGAGCTGCTCAATGGCCACCAGTGGGTGTCTACAAACATTCAATTTGTAAAAAGAAAAATATTGTATCTGTGAAGTGCAGTAAAGCAAAACTCAATAAGATGAGGTGTGCCTGTACTTTCCTTCACATGATTGTTGTAACTATTAAATTATTTAATAATAAAAGTGCTTAGAATTACACTTGCCACAGAGTAAGCACTTAATAAATATTAGCATATTCACTCAAATATCACTGTTTCATTGACATATAGATTAAAACCAAAAATAAGTGACTTCAGTGATTGTCTTGCCTGATAAATAGGATTTTTTCACACATGCCAATTTCATTCAGTGGCTCTCTGGCACACTGGGTTGAAGGCATATTGAGGTTGTGTGTGAGATCACCTGGAAAGAGCATGCTGCTAGATTTGTGATAGTTGTCATAGGAGAGACAGTGGAGGAACAATACGTCTTGTATTTATTATCTCTAATACAGCTCACCCCCCAGTTTGTGGTTAAGATATCAGGTTGGTTATCTATTTTTCCAAGGGTTGTGGAAGATAATGCTGCATATGTAAAGGGGACCATTAAATAGAACCAATGGAACAGAACAGAGGCCTCAGAAATAACACCACACATCTACAACCATCTGATCTTTGACAAACCTGACAAAAACAAGAAATGGGGAAAGGAGTCCCTATTTAATAAAAGGTGCTGGGAAAACTGGCTAGCCATATGTAGAAAGCTGAAACTGGATCCCTTCCTTACATCTTATACAAAAATTAATTCAAGATGGATTAAAGACTTAAATGTTAGACCTAAAACCATAAAAACCCTAGAAGAAAACCTAGGCAATACCATTCAGGACATAGGCATGGGCAAGGACTTCATGACTAAAACACTGAAAGCAATGCCAACAAAAGCCAAAATAGACAAATGGGATCTAATTAAAGAGCTTCTGCACAGCAAAAGAAACTACCATCAGAGTGAACAGACAACCTACAGAATGGGAGAAAATTTTAACAATCTACCCATCTGACAAAGGACTAATATCCAGAATCTACAAAGAACTTAAACAAATTTACAAGAAAAAAAATCAAACAACCCCATCAAAAAGTGGGCAAAAGATAGGAACAGACACTTCTCGAAAGAAGACATTTATGCAGCCAACAGACACATGAAAAAATGCTCATCATCACTGGCCATCAGAAATGCACATCAAAACCACAGTGAGATACCATCTCCCACCAGTTAGAATGGCAATCATTAAAAAGTCAGGAAACAACAGGTGCTGGAGAGGATGTGGAGAAATAGGAACACTTTTACACTGTTGGTGGGACCATAAACTAGTTCAACCATTGTGGAAGACAGTGTGGTGATTTCTCAAGGATTTAGAACTGGAAATACCATTTGACCTAGCCATCCCATTGCTGGTTATATACCCAAAGGATTATAAATCATGCTACTATAAAGACACATGCACACATATGTTTATTGTGGCACTATTCACAATAGCAAACACTTGGAACCAACCCAAATGTCCATCAATGACAGACTGGATTAAGAAAATGTGGCACATATACACCATGGAATACAATGCAGCCATAAAAAAGGATGAGTTCATGTCCTTTGTAGGGACATGGATGAAGCTGGAAACCATCATTCTCAGCAAACTATCACAAGGACAGGAAACCAAACACTGCATGTTCTCACTCATAGGTGGGAATTGAACAATGAGAACACTTGGACACAGGGTGGGGAACATCACACACTGGGGCCTGTCATGGGGTGGAGGGAAGCGGGAGGAATACCGTTAGGAGACATACTTAATGTAAATGATGAGTTAATGGGTGCAGCACACCAACATGACACATGTATACATATGTAACAAACCTGCACATTGTGCACATGTACCCTAGAACTTAAAGTATAATAAAAAAAATTGACCACAAATATAAGTATATACAAATGTAAAAAAAAATAAGAATAATTAAAAAAGAAAGAACCTTGAATGCCAGACAAAGAAGTTTGGACATAATCCAAAAGTTAGTAGGTGTTACAACAGGACAGTCATGAGTTGCAAACGGAAGGTTAATCTGCCACTGATATGTAGGATCATTTGCAGTGAAGAGGAGTCAGAAGTAAGAATTCCAGTGGTTGTCATACTGTATTTTCTTGACTCTAAGCATTTTTTCACATATAAGCATAGTTCTTATGTAGTAGGGTTGTTAAGAAGATTAAATGGATTAATACATGTAAGACATTTAAATCAGTGCCTGGCATATAGCAAGCAGTAGTACAAGTGTTAGCTGTCATCATTATTACAATTATTAATCAATATATACATTTAATGTAGTGTTTTTTTAACCCGAAAGCAGTAGGTTTCTTAATAATAGATGACATCTTAGAATGGTGAGATTATAGACCAGGTGTAAGATAATGAGGGCCTGGAAAAGGGTGGTAGTTGTGAGAATTCTGAAGAAGTAAGTCTGAGAGAGATTAAAAAAAGAATTGACTTGATGACGTATTAGATATAGTGAATTAAGAAAAAGGAAAACTCTAAGACAACCCTCAGATTACACACTTTAATGAATGGGAAATAGCTTGATTAAGAAAGAAATGTTACTTGATCTGTGTAAAGTACTTACAACAAGGCCTTGCACATGGAAAGCATTATATTTGTTAGTTTTAGTAGTAGGACTGTTTATACTTGTTATATACTTAAATTTGTTATCAGGTCATTTAATAAAGCTACCAAAATATGAAAGAACCTTGTACATAATTTACTAGTAGGGAATTTATATGTTCAAGGGAAAATAAATTATGTGTTTTAAATATTTTTCAGTATAAATCAATGAGGAAGAGTTCAAGTGGCAATGAAAATGATGAGGTAAGAAAAGATAATTATTTGAAATGTTTACTTATATGAAGTTGGCTCAGTGAGAGTAAAATGCAATCCATTTTTCAGATTCTTTGTTTTGATTTAATGCATGGTTTTTTTCCAACAATAAAAACATATGAGCATCATCATGCAGTTATTAATTTAATCATTTAATTTCCATATGTCCTTTAGAATGGAATTACTAATAATTCAGTTTTAGAATTTTATCATCATTCATCTTAGACCTGTAATCCATGGGTGTAAGTGTGTTTCTTTCATATCTTTTATGTTTCTAAGTCAGCCTGGTTGTCAATTGAGATTTTTTTTTAGGAACTTTGTTTAGGAACTCCTTCCACAAATTCTGCATACTATTTTAAAATTTAAAATTTGACTTCTACAGTTTGTGCATTACCATAAACCTTTCTACTGCACCAGTGTAAACTATGCAGCAACCTATCATTGTTGAAAAGATATATTCTCATTACTATAAATTTTGTGTATTTTTATTGGAGAGATTGGTATTTAATTTCATGTTGGGTACTTGGCAGGGCTTCTGAAAATGTCTTCAGTTTTAGGAAATAGAGTCACACAGGGAAGAATAATGAATAGAGCCAGATGATTGGGCATCTGCCAGATCAGATGCCGATTTCTCTCCATGGCCTCTCCAGTAGTATTTACTGGGATGAATAAAAGTCAGCTATAGCTATAACTGGTCATATTTTCACTGTTAGTATTTATGCTTAAGCCTGAATTACATGTTTGGTATGGGTATGCTTGGCAATATTTACCCGTGCATGAGCACAATCAGTTCCTGCACACCTGTCTAAGCTTTCCATTGCACCAACTCCATAAGATCCCAGCTTACCCTTTAAATATTATTCCCAGGGAATGGCCTATTGTGTGGTCTCTAGCATGTCTTCACCAGCTGTCAAAGCTTCAGTAAATAACACCTGTGTACCTGCTGAAGCCTCTCAGATTTGTCTGGGAGAGGTTCAAGCCCTTGCAATCTTTTATCTGTCTTCTTACCTGCTTAGAATTTCTGCTGGATATATCTCATAAACCCAATAGGACTAAATATGTTCAAAACTGAGTTTTTTTTAAATTTTTGCTTGTAAACCCATTTTTTCACTAATATCCAACAGTTTGTGCAGTGGCTCTCAACTTTGGCTGTACACTAAAATTACCAAGTGAGCTTTAGACAATACTGTTGCCTGGGTCACACCCCCTAGATATTATAATTTAATTGGCATGTGGTATGATATGGTATGGACTGAGCAATGAAGTTTTTAATGTTTCCCATGTAAGTTTAATGTTCAGCCAAGGTTGAGAACTACTGAGTTAATGGAATCACCTTCCATCATCTAGCTGGAGCAGGGTCTGGCAAATTATGACCCACGGGCCAAATTTGACATGCTGTATGTGATTGTAATTGAAGCTTTGTCAGAAAACAGCCATACTCATTTGCCTATGGCTACTTTTTCATTACTGTGGCAGAGTTTGAGTATAGTAGCCTTCCTTTTTCTCCATTTCACTTTCCAAGGTTTCAGTTACCTGTGGTCAGCCACAGTCTAAAAATAGGTGAGTACAGTACAATAAGACACTTAGAGACCACATTTACATAACTTTTATTAGAATACATTGTTATAATTGTTCTATTTTATTATTAGTTATTGATGTTAATCTCATACCTGATTTATAAATTAAACTTTATCATAGGTATGTATGTATAGGAAAAAACATAGCACGTATATTATAAAGGATCTGGTACTATCTGCAGTTTCAGGCATTCACTGGGGTTCTTGGAACATATTCCTCATGGATTAGGGGAACAGTTAGTTGTCACAAAGCCTAAAATATTTGTCATCTGCCTTTGACAGAAAACATTTTGTTTTCCCTGTCTCCTCATACCCGCTTTTCTCTTGCCTGCCTCAATATCTAATCAGTAGCCAAGACTTACTGTTTGTTTATGTGCACTAAAATATTTTGCATACATTACGCTTTTTTTTCTACTGTTTCTGCTCTGGTGGAGGCCCCCATCCATTTCTTGCCTGTACTACTGCAATAGCCTCCTTGCTCTTCTCCCTTTCTCTAGTCCATTCTCACTGCAGCCGGAGTGGTCGTTTCAAAGAACACAGATGCAATCAGGCTATTCCCTTGCTTGGAAACCTTCAATTTCCCCCCATAACTTAGAAGATAAATTCTAGATCCTCTTTTATCAAGCCCCTGCTTGCCACATCAGCCTTAATTCATATCTTGCTCTTCTTTCACCTTACCCTCCATTCACCTTACCCTCCAGCAAGACAAAACTGCTCAGAGGTTTTCTGCACTCATCTTTACATTTGTTGCTTCCATGCTTTGGTTCTTCTCCTCTCATCTTAGCATGTTATTCCCTTCTTTCTTCTTCTGGTAAACACTCAGTTTTTTACTGAATTTATACTTTCTCAGGATACTTGCCTTTCTCTACCATCTTTATCATCCCCCCAAGTGCCCCTTATCTGTGCCTCATAATATGCCATGCATTGTTCTGTATTATACTGAGAATGTTGTATTACCTGTATACATGAATCTGTTTCTCTCTTCGACTGAAAGGTCCTTGGATGGGTGATATTTTACTAAATTTCAGTACTCTCAGTGTCTAGCATAGTGTCTGACATATAGTAGGTAGCCAATAATCATTTGTTGAATGAATGAATACATGTTCTATGTAGTGTGCATATTCAAAGTTAAATGTCCAAATTTTCGTATTTGGTTGGCAGTAGAATAGTCATTTAAAAATCATGGACCATTTAATGTTTTATTAAATGAAATTCTTTGTAATTATCAATAAGCCTATATTAGATACATGTAAATTCTCAAATGAAAGTTATTTCGGTTGATGGAGATTTTGCATGCCTTCATTTACATGTCTCAGGTTGTTAACACATCCGTGCTATTATATGTAGATAGTATTTTTCAAACTTTAAAGTACTATATTTCAAACCACTTGAGGGTCTTATTGAAATGTAGATTCTGATTAGTTAGGTCTTGGGTGAGGCCTAAGATTCTGCATTTCTAAACTCCCAGAGGATCCCTAGGCTGCTGGTTCACAGACCACATGTAGAGTGGCAATATGCTGGATGGTATATCTTTAGTAGTTCTTCCTTTAGTAGTTGATCAAAACAATTTTTGTTTTCCTTTTATATGTTTAAATCATCATTTGTATTGTAATTTCATCTTCCATCCTTTTATTTTTATGTTTTAGCAAGACAGTGATAATGCTAATATGTCACCACAATCTCCAGTATCATCTGAGGTACAAGTTCTGTTTTTATATGTTTTAAAAATATGTTTTGTATGTTTTCTGTGTTTTACATAAGATTCTTCCTTGCCAGTTCTCTGTAACCTGATTTTTTTTTGCAATGTAATATTCACTTATATTTTAAAATCCATGGCAGAATAGTTTGTACAAACCTTCTAGCCTATAAAAAGTTCTAAGAATGCCCTTTTTTGGTAAAAATATTGATACTAGCACTTGTTTGTTTATGATTTTCTTATTGGGAAGTGTCTGTAGATCGCAGAAAAGAATTCACTTTATCAAATCTATGCTTTCTCATTCATCCATATTTTAAAATAAATGGTAGATTTTAAGAACAACTTTCCAATTTTAAATTTGAAAAAAGTACTTCAGCATTGTGCAATGGCCTTTGGTTTTTCTTGTAACCAGTTAGGTCTGAAACCAATGCAAAAGAAATTTCCTTTTTCCACGAGAAACATCCCTGCAGTGGGTTGTTCCTATCGACAGGAGGTTACACCTTTTTGGAAGAATGGGTATCAGAAAGTTAGAGTTTGTGAAATCTCGATCAAATACTCTGGTGACTTGAATGACTGATTCTTCTAATTTATTTATTCAATTCTGTTGCTTAACAGCAAGAGATAAATTTTAAAAATTCTGAACTCTATCTCTTCTACTTCAGATTACCTTAAAGTGTATTGACATTAGTAAGTAAATGATTACACATTCATTTGATGAATTCAACACTTTGCCTAAAGTGTTGGATGGCCCAAATTCACCGTGTAACTTTGGTTACATAGATGCTATTAATATTTCATTATATGTAGGTGATGTTGCTTTTTTAATAGGCTAGGATTCTCTTTGTCTGTTGTTGTGGGTGATCTGCATTACAAAACTTTTAAATGGATTTGGACATTAATTTTATAAACGTTTCTAAATTATTTATATGATAGGTAAAATGGTATACATACTTTTAGAAAACGATTTAAATTAAGATATCTTAAAATTAGTCTTTGTCAGATGCTTTTGTAATTCTTTTACTTAAGTTACAAGTATAAGCATATAAGTGACTACTGCCTATTTGCTTGATTTATGATCTTACGATCTGTGCTCACAGGATAGACTATTCATACCAAATTTCTCAAATAACTTACATTGCCATATGTGTATATATATTTTTTTTTTTTTCTTTTCTTTTCTTTTTTTTATTGACACATGATCTCACTCTGTTGCCTAGGCTGGAGTGCAGTGGCACGATCTCAGATCACTGCAACCTCCACCTCCCACATTCAAGCGATTCTTGTGCCTCAGCCTCCCGAGTAGCTGGGACTACAGGCACATGCCACCATACCTGGCAAATTTTTGTATTTTTAGTAGAGACAGGGTTTCACCATGTTGATCAGGCTGGTCTTGAACTTCTGGCCTCAAGTGATCTACCTGCCTCGGCCTCCCAAAGTGTTGAGATTACAGGTGTGAGTTTTATAATATATTTTTTATTTCATTTGGATCAGTGAAATTTTCATCTAGGAATTCATATTAATTTAACCAAAATAGTGAAGACAAACTGGGAGGCTTGTAGATTTGGATAGGGTGGTGAGTATGTATGTGTTTTGGTAACTCAACTGACGTTTAACTTGAACTGCATATCACATGTTAACAGAAGATTTAGGTAATCTACAGAATTCTGATTGCATTAATTTCATGTGTGAATGGAAAATAGTAAAACCAATTAGTGTAGTGCTTTTCTGTTAACAAAGTGCTTGCCTGTATATTTGAACCTAAAAGCAGCCCCATAAAATAGGTATGATTCTCATCATTTTACAGCTGAAGAGATGGGTAACTTTCCCAACTATCTTAGTTAATAAATGGCAGAGAAGTGACTGAAGCTGAGCCCTACTCACTTCACAGAGTTGTTGCACAGGTTAAATAAGGTGCTGCTAAGGTTACATTATTTTATCACTTTACACAATAGTTTCATTTAGTTATCTTATTTAATCTTCACAGTAACCTCATTTGAAAGATGAAGAAACAATCACAGAGAAATTATATGTTGTGCTCAAAACACAGCCTAAGCTTTCTAACTCCCCCTTCAGATTTAATGTACTACAAATCTTTCCACAGCAAACCACTGTGTGAAACATTTGAAACAATATGTATTCAAATATAAGAGATGATATTTATCATCTGTCATTCTGCAGTCCCTATACAAATATGTTTGCCTTCAGATTATCTACTGTTAGGTGTTAAGTCCATAGTAGATGCTGAGTAAATACTAAATTCACTTATCTTTTCCTTGACGCTTACTTCATTTTTTGGGAAACTTCAATCTGGTTCTTTCAAAAAGTACGATCTATTTTATACAGTTCACTAATGATTTTCATTTTCTTTCTACTATGAAAGTATTTAAAGCCTGTATAGTTAGCTCAACTAGCAAATATTAGTTGACCTCTTAAAAGTGAAATGTATCAACTTGAATTGAAATGCAAGTTACTTTTCTCTTCACTAATCGTAGGGAAAATAAGTATTTCCCCAAACTGGAATGGATATGAATAAGCACCTTGATTATTTTGAAATAAAAGAAGTTGTATTATTTATTTATTTTTAACCTTTTAACTTTTTTTTAGGAATATGACAGAACTGATGGTTTTTCACACAGTCCCTTTGGCTTGAAGCCTAGATCAGGTAAATAGATATTCTGTAAATAAAATTTATCAGTTATATTTGAAACTAGTTTCCCAGCTTAAATGGGATTGATTCCATAGTTTTAAGTACACATAGATTCTTTCCCCTCTCCTAAAAGCAATTTTCTCTTAATCTTATTTGTCTTTCCAATTCCCATTCCCATTTCTTTCTTCCTCTTTACCTTCAAGCTCCTGAAACCTCAGCTTTTTGCCTTAGATATACTGCAGTCTTATTTCTACTCTACTGTGACTGCTGTTAGAATGACCACTCTGCCAGCAGACCAAACACTGTTTGAAATTATAGCACTCCATTATATTGTGGTTTTATAAAGGGATCTTTTCGCATTTGGCAAGCCCAAAAGAAAATGGATCCATGTTACTTGGCAAGGTATTGAATTACAGTTTTTATTCCTGAATAACTGTATTGACCTTCAAGAATAATTTCCTTTTTTAAAAGATAAAAGGCTGACGTATGTTCAGTAATCATTTTTAACCTGGGCCATAAGTTTCTAATAACGTATGTTTGAATCAGAACATGTATAGGTAGTATAAATCATTAACACTTATCTTCCCTGTTGCTTTCAATTATGCATATAAATAGAGTTCAAATATATTCTTTAAAAATATTTGGAATGTATTAGTAAGTAATAATGTTTTATGTCGTTTTGTATTGATTCTTTTTATCATGCCTCTTTCCCCATCAATAGTTGCTCCTTCCCATTAACTTTGTAACAAGTTAGGAAATTTCTGTTTTTATAGCTTTTAGCCGCTCATCTCGCCAAGAATATGGGGCAGCAGATCCGGGATTTACAATGAGAAGAAAGATGGAACATTTACGGGAAGAGCGAGAGCAAATACGACAACTTCGCAACGTAAGTCAGATTGCTCTTTCAGATCTGCTTTGTGGAAATGGGTTTAACTTGGAAAATTAATAAGGCATATGGATTTTATTTTCAATGCTCCTTAAAATGTTTGGATTATACAACAATTAGTAATATAAACATATAACATGTATGTTTAGATAAAGTATCTGATTTATACCTGTTTCTCTGTAGAATCTTGAATCCAGGTTAAAAGTAATTTTGCCTGATGACATTGGAGCTGCACTGATGGATGGGGTTGTTCTTTGCCATTTAGCCAATCATATAAGGCCACGTTCTGTTGCTAGTATTCATGTACCATCACCAGCAGTGGTAAGTTTTGTTTACAGTTTGTTAGTTCTCTAAAGGAAGATATTGCTTCTTATAATTGTCTTTAAATAATATACCTCAGTGAACGTAGTTTTCAGTTTTGATTAAGTTCCATAGAAAAATGCCTAAAAGTACATTTTTTCCCTTTTTACAGCCCAAACTGAGCATGGCAAAATGTCGAAGAAATGTAGAAAATTTTCTTGATGCTTGCAAAAAGTTGGGTGTCTCACAGGTAATTGTTATTTGTCTAACAACGTGATCACTTAAATTTGAATTTATTACATGCAAACTGGGATTCTTCTTAGAGCAATGAATAATGCTTTCTGAACATGAAAATGAATGCCTTCTCTTGGTACCTTCTCCTAAGCTCCAGCTTTAACTGTAGCAGTTATCTAATGAATGTTTTTAACTGCCTTTAAAGTCATTTATAAAATAGCTACAAATCTGGAAAATCATGCACATCACTGACCAAACGTAACTCAGTGGCCATGTTTACAACTTGGTTGTGATGCCATTGTTACCATCTTTTTTTCTTTCTTTCTTTTTTTTTTTTTCCAGAGAACATTTGGACTCCTTTGTAAGTCATTGGATAGATTCTGATTGGAAGATTTGCATTCAGTGTAAACAGCCTTTCAAACTTTATTTAAAATGCAAAATTGGAAATTATAGCAGCATATTATGATAGTATCTGTATTGGGCAAACTTTGCAATTTTTAGGAATTGTCTTACATTTCATGTAATAATTGCACTACTATGCAATTAATCATTAAAGCAGTATTGTAAATGTATAAGGAACATGTGTAATCACAATATTGCTTCTTTGTAAAGTGTTATAAACCTAACCTCTACATGAATGACTATGGAGAAAAATGATATTGTTATCAGACCACAATTAAGTTGTTCTTGTTAAGCTGTCTTTTGAACAGTGTCTTAATAATCTGGTCTACAGATCCCATTTTAACCTCTTCCCTCAAGTAAGGAAACATAATTTAATGTGTAGAGAATCAGTGAATTGTTGGATAATTTGGAAATTACATGATGTTCTCTAATTACCTCTTATCTATACTTGATGTAATAGTGTTTTTTTTTGAGACGGAGTCTCACTCTGTTGCCCAGGCTGGAGTAGTGCAGTGGCATGATCTTGGCTCACTGCAACCGCTGCCTCCCAGTTCAAGCAATTTTCCTGCCTCAGCCTCCCAAGTAGCTGAGACTACAGGCACATGCCACCACACCCAGATAATTTTTTATTTTTAGTAGAGACAGGGTTTCACCATGTTGGCCAGGCTGGTCTTGAACTCCTGACCTCAAGTGATCCACCCGCCTCGGCCTCCCAAACTGCTGGGATTACAGGCGCAAGCCACTGCGCTCAGTTGATGTGATGTTTTAAATTTTTAATTCTTAAAAATATTTATTGTTTCTTTTTTCTACTCTCAATCTTCCAATGGGGAAATAGCAAACTTAGCAACGCATTCTCCAGCCATTACATTATACAGATTTTCCCATTTTGCCATTTTTTCTTTTTTAAAATTAAAAAAAACCTTGTTTTAGAGATGGAGTTTCACTGTGTTGCCCAGGCTGGACTGGAACTCCTGAGCTCTAGACTTCTATTTCACGAATAACTGGGATTGCAAGCATTTGCTACCTCACTAATGTTATGTCATTTTTGTTTTAAGGGTTTTATTTTTAGCTTGAGTGTTTTTCCTCTGACCTCAGAATTGGTAATATATAATAATTTTTAAATTAATTTTCTTTGTTTTAGGATGTTTTCTAATTTTTAACAGCCTTATTGAGTTATTAACATACAATATAGTGCATATAAATAAAGTATACAATTTGATCAGTTTTGACATATGCATACACCATGAAATCATCACCACAGTCAAGATGATGAACATATCTACTGCCCCCCAAAATTTCCTCATGTGTCTTTCCAATCCTTCCTTCTCCAGCAACCACTAATCTGCTTTCTGTCATTGTGGATTGTTTGCACTTTCTAGAGTTGTATATAAATGGAATGATACAATATGTATTATATTTTTCTATCTTCTTTCAGTCAGCATAATTATTTTATGACTCGTCAGTGTCATTGCATGTATGAATACACCATTGCTCTTCATTGCTAGATAGTATTTTATTGTATGGATATACCACAGTTTGTTGATCCCTTGACCTGCTGATGGATGTTTGGGTTGTTTCCAGTTTTAGTGGCTACTACAAATAAAGCTGCTGTGAACATTTGTATACAAGTCTTTGTATGGATTTATGCATTCTTTAATTTTTGGTAAATACCTAGCAGTGGAATAACTGGAACATATGGTAGGTGCGTGCTTAACATTTTAAGAAAATACAAAACTCTTCCAAAGTGGTTGTACCGTTTTACATTCCTGTCAGCAGTATGTGAGAGTTCCAGTTCTTCCACATCCTCACTGGCATTCAGTATGATCAGTCTTTTAGAAATTTTAGTCATTGTGATATGTATGTCCTGACTTGCCAGGGCAGTTTTAATTTGCATTTTCCTAAAGACTAATAATGCTGATCATATTTTCAAGGGCTTATTTGCCATCTGTATATCTTCTTTTTGAAGTACTTTGAAGTGTACTTCTTTTTTGAAGTACGTATTCTAATCTGAGGTCTATTTTGTATTGGGTTGTTTATTTTCCTATGTTTGAGTTTCTTTACAAATTATGGATAAAGTCCTTTACCAGATTTATAAATATTACATCCAAATCTTTGTCTTATCCTTTCATTGTCCTTAGAGTGTCTTTCAAAGAGCAGGATCTTCAGTTATTGAAATACAATTTATTTTTTAAAATGGGCTGTGCTTTTTGTGTCAAACCTAGGAAATCTTTATATAATCCAAGGCCACAAAGATTTTTTTTCCTATGTTTACTTCTAGAAATTTTATAATCTTGAGTTTTATGTTCATGTCGATGATCAATTTTGAGTTAGTTTTTGTATGTGGTTAAAAAGTATGGATTGAAGTTCTCTTTTTTTAAGCCTGGGATTAGGCATATACATTGACTTTTTAAAGAAAATATTTTTATTGAGATATAATTAAAATGCCATAGCATTCACTGATTTAAAGTGTATAAATGGTTTTTAGTATGATCACAGAGTTCAACAACAGTTACAACAATCTGTTTAAAGTATTTTTGTCACCCCAGAAACAAAGCCCTTACCCATTCGTAGTCCCTCCCCTGTTCTTTCTATGGATTTGCCTACTCTAGACATTACATATAATGAAATCATACAATATGGGGTCTTTAGTGTCTGGCTTCTTTGACTTAGTGTAATTTTTCCAAGGTTCATCCATTTGTAGCCTAAATCAGTACTTCATTTCTTTTTATGGCTGAATAGTGTTCTGTTCTAAATACATACCACATGTTGTTTATCCATTCATCAGTTGATAGACATTTGGGTTTTTTTCACTCATTGTTTATTATGAATAATGTTGCTTTGAACATCCATGAATAAGTTTTTCTTTGAACACCTGTTTTCAGTTCTCTTGGTTGTATACCTAGCAGTGAAATTTTTAGGTTATATGGTAACTCTTATGTTTATAATATTTTTTAAGAAACTACCAAAATATGTTGCAAAGTGGCTCCACTATTTTTACATTTCCACCAGCAATATGTGAGGGTTCTAATTTCTTTATATCATCACCAACAATGGTTACTGTCTACCTTTTTGGTTCTAGCTATTTTAATGTGTGTGTGATGTGATATCTTATTGAGGTTTTGATTTGCATTTTCCTAATAGTTAATGATGTTGAGCATCTTAGCTTGTGCTTATTGATTTGTATATATTCTTTAGAGTAACGTCTATTCAAACCCTGTGTCCATTTCTGAGTTGGATTATTTATCTTTTTTTTTTTTGAGTTGTAGTTATGTATTCTGGATACAAATTGCTTATGAGATATATGACTTGGAAATATTTTCTCCCATTCTGCAGGTTGTCTTTTCACTTTCTTGATGGTGTCATTTACAGCACAAAAGTTGCTAATTTGATGAAGTATAGTTTATCTCGTTTTTTCTTTTGCTGCTTATGATTTTGATATCATATCTAAGAAAACATTGTGTAATTCAAGGTCACAAAGATTTACATCTGTGTTTTCTTCTAAAAGTTTTATAGTTTTAGGGCTTACCTTTTTGTCTGTGATCCATTTTGAGATCAGTTTTGTGCATGGTATGAGGTACGGATCCAAATTCATTCTTTTACATGTGGATATCCAATTTTCCCAGCACCATTTTTTGATAAGATTCTTCTTTTCCCCATTGAATTGTCTGTCTTAGCATCTTTGTCAAAAATCAGTTGACCATAAACGTAAGGCTTTTCTTCTGGACTCTCAGTTTTTTATGACTAAATTCCTTATTCCAGTATCACACTGTCTTGCTTACTGTAGTTCTGTGATGCATTTTGAAATCAAGAAGTGTGAGTCTTCCAGCTTTGTTCTGTATCAAGGTCGTTTTGGCTATACTGGGTCCCTTGCATTTCCATATCAATTTTAGGATTGATTAGCTTGTCAACTTCTGCAAAAAAGCCAGTTGGGATTTTGCTGGGGATACCAAATCTGTAAAATGATTTGAGGAATATTGTCATCTTCACAATAATTATTCCTGTGATCCATTAACATGAGACATCTTTCCATTTATTTATATCTTTTAATTTTTATTCCAACAATGTTTTGTAGTTTTCAATGTACGAGTCTTTCATTAGATTTGTTAAATTAAATGTTTAGTATTTTATTCTCTTTGGTACTATTATAAATACCATTATTTCCTTAATTCCACTGTCAATTTTTTATTGCTACTTTATAGAAATAGAAGTGATTTTCTTTTATTGATCTTGTATTCTGCAACCTTGCAGAACTCATTTATTAGTTCTAATAGTTTTTGTGTGTGTGTGTGTTTCTGTGCCTTAGGAGTTTCTTTATACAGAATCATGTAATTATTCTTTCAAAGAATTCATCCATTTCATCTAACTTGTCAAACTATTAGTATGAAGTTGTTTATAATGTCTCCTTATTATCATTTTAGTATTTATAGAATATCTTGTGGTGTCACTTCCCTTATTTATGATATTGGTAATTTGTGTATTCTCTCTTTTTTTCCTGATTAGCCTAGCTTGAGGTTTATGAATTTTTAAAAAATCTTCTAAATGAACTAACTTTGGGTTTCATTACTTTTTTTATCTATTGTTTTTTGTTTTTTTACTTTATTGTTTTCCTCTCTCATTCTCATTATTTGCACCTTTCTTTTGCCAGTGGTTCAATTTGCTCTTCTTTTTTTAGTTTCTAGAGTAGAGGCTGAAGTCATTGATTTGAAGCCTTTCTTCTTTTCTAGTGTACACTTCAGTGGTTATTTGAATAAATAAGCAAAATATTAAGAGGGCAACAAATATAGCAGTGAAGATGGAGATAAGGCAATAATTTTGAGAACTCTTTGTGGGATACCATCAGTAGTATTTGGAGAATTGGTTATGGGGATAAGGAAGAAAGAGGAAGACTCTTATATTTCACAGGTTTGTCAATGGAAATCGAATAGTGTATTACTCACTAAGACATGGATCACAGAAGGACAAGTTAATTTGGTAAAGTAATTCTGTTGTGGACACATTGATTTTGATATGTCTGTTAGATGTCCCTTTGACTGTGTCTAGTTGGATATTTGTATTTGGAGCTCAATAGAGAGATCTTGGAAGGAAATACAGACTTGGAAGTCATCAGTATGGAAGGGGTAGTTAAAACTGGAAATAGATGAGAATACCAAAAGAGAGGATATAGCGTAAAAGAGAAGAGAGTGAAGACAGAACCCTCGGAAACATTTGGGATGTTAGAAGAGGATCAGTGAGGGCTAATGAATGAAAGCTACTGCACAATTTCTGTCAGAAAAGTTGAAGTAGAAAAAATGGTGTCACAGAAGACAGGGGAGGGGTAAGGTTTCCAGAAAGGCATTAATCAAAAGCATAATATGACTGAGCAGTCAACTAGACATGTGCAACATTTGACATTTAAGATGACATTGGTGATTTTTACTAAAATAGTTTTAGTGGGCATATGCTTTAGGGTTAGATGTGAGATAGCAGTGGCTGAGTAGTGAATGGGAAATGCAAAAGTGGTGACCAACTCTTTTATAAACATTTTCTTTGTAGAAAAAGAGGTACAAGTGTAGAATGACAGCATTTCAAACAAGGCCAACTTCTATAATCTTTTTCTTACTATAAATTAAGAATCTAAAAACATTTTAGATTGCAATATTTATAAGAGAAGACTTAGAATTATGTATTTTTTTCTTTACATTTTACAGAAATCATGTTTTTAAAATCAAATTCTGACTTAATGTTATTACACTTCTAAAAAATGAATGTTCAAATACCTTTTTTTTTTTTTTCTCCAGGAAAGACTTTGTTTGCCTCATCATATTTTGGAAGAACGAGGACTTGTGAAAGTTGGTGTCACAGTTCAGGCGCTCCTTGAATTACCAACAACCAAGGCATCTCAGCTTTCTATGGCTTGATATAACATTTAAAAATTTTAAGTGTATAGTTTCATTTATTTGCAGTGATTTCAAATATTTCAAATTCATGAATAAGAGTATTCCATCAGAAATAGTTTGCCTTAGGTCACGCCTTAGGATTTTAAAAAAATTACGTTGAAACATCAGACTTAAACATTGAATTGCCCAAAGTTCTTTTGGGGGAAAACTGGATTAATTTAATAAGAGTATTTGATAAACTCAAATTCTCTTTTTACTAAATCAGTTGATAATCTTGATTATTTTTCAGAAAGCAGACTGATACTAAATTTAAAATGTAGTTTCAATTTAATAATCACGTTAGGTTTAATTTTTTTACATCATAGCATACTAGTAAACATCTGGATAAAGGTAATTGTTTTTTAGCAATTTAGAGCAATTCTATATTTGAGTTATTTAATACACTTCTAATTCTAATTTATACACAATTTCTTCAATCTTTGGTCTTAGTTTTCTAGAAAAAAAGGCGTAGAAGAAACAATTCTGGCTTTATATTAAATTCTTTTAGTATTATAGGTTGGTGCCAAAATATTTTCAGTTGTACTGTAGATTGTTTACATGTGAAGTGCCTGTGTAATTGATGACTCTTATATAGTCTTAAGCATTTTTGCAATTTTTTAAATGTATTTAAATAGAGTCAATGGAACTTTAAAATATTTTAGTAGATTTTGTAGGGTCAGTAATATGTGAGGATTTAAATGAGCCTCACATTGTGACATTTGTGATTTTTTAGTTAGTCCATTGCAGTTTCCCTTAAATTGGTTATTTCATGTTGTCAAAAATACCAATGTTAATATGGTTAATTTATGATATTTAATTTTGTGAAACTTAATCATCTTTTAAAATGTATTATTTGAAGAGTATTTTATTTCTGTATTGAAAATGTTACACAAAGCAGTAAAGTTTTTGAGAACTAGTGGAGTACTAATTATCAAGGACATTTTGATAAAACTGCCAAAGTTTGGGTTTATATCTTGCCTTTGAGCAGCATTATATCAGTGCTGCCTTTTAGCTATATTCAGAGAGCAGCAGTTGAGGAATAGCCTTTTACTCAAAATCTGGCCATTTGTGAATCCTGTAAACCTTGTGATCTTCAATTACTTTGATGTTAAATTAAACACAGACTCTTCTATAAATATTTTCATGAGATACTATGTTACACAAAGTCCTTGTTTAACTTACATATGGGTAAATTTACATTGGTGGTATTACAGGAATTTTTCAAAAACATTACTGTAATGAATAACTGAGTTTCCTATAGAAAAATCTTAATAATTACTTTTGCAGTAACCAAGCAAGCATCATATCTTAAGTATGTGATCATTTGCACTTCTTACCTCTTAATATGGATGCAAGTTATTAAAACTGTTGGCCTGGGTATTTCAAAGGGTATATATAAAAGGTAAAAACTAGTGTGCCAAATGGTATAGGAACAAATGTACTTTTTTTGATCAGTTGGCATGAAGCCATAGAATTAAATTTTGGCTTTAGAAATCAGATGTGTTCATTACATTCCCCAAAGGTCAAATTGGAGCTTTTAAAGAATTAAAGCTTCTATGACTGTATGGTTTAAGAATTAAAGTATTAGTAATTTATTAAATATTTGAGCTTATTAGTTGTTAATTTTTTAGTTGGATTAAAAAAAAAAACTCACACATTCTCCCTAGTGAAAACTTGGGTAATATATGTAAGAAATGGCAAATAAATACCTTAGTTAATGACTTTTTATGTAGAAATTTGACAGCATTACAAATTAAGTGACCATTTAAAACACAGCAATCATTCATACTGCTTTCATAGGTGTTATGATAGTCTCTGATTAATCAATCTAGTGTTAATTATTTTACAAGTGTTGTCCTGTTTCATATCTTTGAAGTAGTAGTGAAATTGTAGGCCATTTTCTTATTGCATTTCACTTACTTGTCAGTTAATTATTCCTTTAAAAAGAAAATACAGCAGAACCTCACTGTAGCATTCTTTACTGCAAAGCAAAATTCAATTTAGGATGGGCTTATCTGAGGTCCATATCATGGCAGTTCATTTACTCTTGTGCCAAATGGCAACACCACCTCTAAAGCAGTTTCACAGCATAGTCCCCTACAACGTTATACCAAGGCTCTGATGTATTTCTTTTAGTAGTTTCTAAGTGTAAAATTTATTCTAAATGTTTTTATGGCTATTATCTATTTCATCAGTTATTGAATTAAGAATGATTTTCATTACTTGAGTGGGATTTGTGATTTTATGACAGTTAAATAATCAAAAATATTTTATTAGGCCCCCAAAATTTAATAGATAGCTATTTCTGTTACATTTTATTACTGTATGGCACAAGAAAGAAGTGACATTGGGTATGTTAGAAATGAAATAAGTAAAAATGCATTACCATTTGTTTAATAATTATCTTTACAGAATGCTAGTTTAATGACTTTTTTAACTGAATTTTTTGAATAAATCAGAAATGTTTGTATTTGTCACAGATCTATCATAATTGATTTTCTGATGCATTTAAAAATAAATGGAACACTTAAATGTATATTACCGATGCAAACTGTGGATAAAGTTGAAAGACAAAATTTTAAGTCTGGGATTTCTTTTTTCCCTCTCTACCTCCTTTCTTACCATCATATCATCCATTTTTTGTCAGCATTTGATAGATGGTGTCTGTGTTCCCTAGTATACAAAAATAGCCAGACTTAGAATATTCAAAGTAAGTGGTTTAAAGGTCCAGATTCACTTTATATTGTGAAAGGAAAATAAATCTTGGGGCCCCAACATCACTAAGCTAAAGGGAAAGGTCAAGCTGGGAACTGCTTAGGGGAAACCTGCCTCCAATTCTATTCAAAGTCACCACTGTGCTCACTGAGATAAATGCCTATCTGATTGCCTCCTATGGAGAGGCTAATCAGAAACTTAAGAGAATGCAGCCATTTGTATCTTATCTACCCATGACCTGGAAGCCCCCTCCCCGCTTCCAGTTTTCCCGCCTTTCCGGACTGAAATAATGTTTGTCTTACATATGTTGATTGATGTCTTGTGTCTCCCCAAAATGTCTAAAACCAAGCTGTGCTCTGACCACCTTGGACACATGTCCTCAGGACTGCCTTAGGCTGTGTCGCAGGCACCATCCTCAACCTTGGCAAAATAAGCTTTCTAAATTAACCGAGACCTGTCTCACATATTCAGGGTTCACATTTGGTAACCATGAAGGGATTCTGAGTGGAGGTACCCCTGACCTTTGACAAATCTCTTATTGGTACTTGGTACCAACATGAGCTAACCGTATGGCTCAAACCCATAAGGCAATTTGTTGAGGTCTGGGAGCACCCCCTCCAGAGAATCCCTGATCTCCCAAAATCTGGTCGAAATCTAAAGTTTGTTTTGCTGTATGATTCCCTTTTTTGGAGTTTTACTTGCTCCCAACAAGGAAGGCAAGATTTCCTGCTTCCAGGACAATGGAAAGCAGGTAATCCCTTATGGAGTCTGAGCTTGCTCCCAACAGGGAAGATAGGTTTGAGTTTTTTCCTCCTTTTAGGATGGTAGAGCGCATTGTTCAGCCTGAGACCCATCTCTAGGTAAGTAACTGAATTGGGGTTTTGATTTGACTAAAATTAACAACCAGCTGGTTTTAATTTCTCCTTACCATTAGAGTGCTCAGTGATCATATCGTTGGGGTTTTTTTTTTGCTGTTGGTTGTTCCTGTCTTTCCCCCATCAGATTTGACCATCTCTACCTGATTTCGTCAAATCCGAGTGAGAATTCCAAATTATGGGTAAGATAGCCTCTCTAATTTGTCCAAAATTCCTTGCAGCTGCAAAAGGGGAAAAAAAACAAAACCAAAAACCGTGCACTTGGTTTCTGTATTTGCTTCCTGTCTTGAAAAACAAACATTCCTTCATTTACTTTTCTTCCACCCTATTTTTTGCCATTTGCAGTACCAAAAAAAAAAAAAAAAAAAAATCTAGAGGAGGCTTCTAATAACTTGAACCCCTTTAAAAAATTCAGAACAAAGGTATCACTCATCCCTTTTGGGGTGTTCTGTGTTGTCAACCTTGGCAAAACAAACTGTCTAACTTAACTGAGACCTGTCTCAAGTATTCGGGGTTCACAATATGTCATTTTCAGTAGGTAATATTTTCCTTAAATAACAATAATTTTTTATGATATCCTCAACAAATAATATTGCCTTTATGTAAGATAAACTATATAGCATAAATATAAGAGACCTTTTTTGTTTTTTGTTTTTTTTAGACAGAGCCTTGCCCTGTCACCCAGGCTGGGGTGTAGTGGTGTGATTTCAGCTCACTGCAACCTCCACCTCCCCAGCTCAAGCGATTCTCATGCCTCAGCCTCTTGAGTAGCTGGGACTATAGGCACGCACCACCACACCCAGCTGATTTTTGTAGTTTTAGTTGAGATGGGGTTTTGCCATGTTGGCCAGGCTGATCTCGAACACCCGGTCTCAAGTTATGCACCCGCCTTGGCTTCTGAAAGTGCTGGGATTACAAGTGTGAGCCAACGCACCCAGCCAGTATAAGAGAACTTTATGTTAAATAAATGTGGAATAAGTAAAACTGTGAATTTTTTTTTTTTTTTTTTTTGAGACAGAGTCTTGTGCTGTTGCCCAGGCTGGAATGCAATGGAGTGATCTTGGCTCACTGCAACCTCCACCTCCTGAGTTCAAGCAATTCTTCTGCCTCAGCCTCCCTAGTAGCTCAAACCACAGGCATACACCACCACACCAGCTGGTATTTGTATTTTTAGTAGAGATGGGGTTGGCCAGGCTGGTCTCAAACTCCTGACCTCAGGTGATCTGCCCACTTTGGCCTCCCAAAGTGCTGGGATTACAGGTGTGAGCCACCACGCCCAGCCAATTGTGATTAATTTTATTGTAGTTTTAGTGAAAGGTGTATTATTGAATTGCCCTTAAGCTATATGATTAAAAATTAATCTTTCTTTTTTCAGGTAAATTTAATATTTTAAAAATCCACATATTTTATTAAAATTAATTTGTAATTGTGATTTACCCTACAAGTAGAAAGTCATCCAGGTAAATGTTATTGAAGATAATATTATTCGCTGTTTTATAGTTACTCATCCTAAACTTTCAGATTTAAACAAGTACTTAAGTAAGTAAATATTCGGTGTAAGTTTTTTGAAAACGATTCTAAGTTTATCACAGAATTTTGAATTATCTTTAGATAATCGTACTAAACTTGTTTCCTCCTTCAGTAAATCTACAGTTTTGGTACACTACATGGAATGGTCCTAGAATTCTCAGGAACCTATGTCACTATCCAGAGCACTCCAGGGTACTGATATATTACTGTATATTAGATTCATGTGGAAATGCCCAGATATATTCTGGAATTGGTAAATTGGAAAATATCAATGTCATCTATTTCTTAAGGCATAAACTTCTCTAATCCTGTATTTCAAAACATGAAAAATATCCTTATGCTTACAGTGTTTAAATAGCTTAGAATTTCCACAGTTGTGTGTGTGTGTGTGTGTTTCATGTAAGGCTCCAGTTGTTTTAGCAAAAAAGAATCTTATTGCATTTGCATTGGAAAGCCAGAGTTTAGAAGTTATGAGAATTCTTACATAAAGAGTTTAGGATGGAAGGTTGGTGACTGAATAATTTGAGTTACCAAAGTAAAAACAGAAGTTTCTTTAAAATGTGGTCATTTTAAAATTTAAGTTATTGCATAATATTTTCCTCATTTCTTGGATACTTTATTTTGAGTACCCTGCCATTTATGGTTAGAGAAAAATAAATTTATTTTTACTCTAGTCCATTGATATGTATCAATGAATTATCTACCTAAATAGGTGAGAAATGTATTGGGTATGTATATATGTAAATGATAAATAGAAATAGATTTTTCAATAGCGAATTGAATGTTAGAAAACTTCAGATATTCATTTCCAATTCAAATAAACACAAAGTGATCCTGTATAATTTATGAAGTAGTAATTAAAATAATACCTTAGGGCAGTGATTCTTAAACTTTGGATTTTAGGAAATCCATATGAATAAATATGGATCACCTAAGGATTTTGTTAACGAAGTACAGGTTGATTCAATAGGTCATGTGTGGCGTCTGAGATTCTGCGTTTCTAACAAGCTTCCAAGTGATGCTGGTCCAATAGCCAACTTGAATAATAAAGCCCTATAGTCGTTCAAGTGCTGTAGTAATATCAATTTACTGTATGATAGTATAGTAGTTTGATATTTTAAGAGATGTTTCAAGATCTTTACTTAACATTTTAAATTCTATTCTGAAATGTGTTCTACTTTATTAAGGGCTTTGGGATTTTCTTTATGGTTTAAAAAGGTATACTTTGTGTTGTGATTAGTACTATCTAAAATTTTCATTTCTGAAAAATCATTTTAAACACACACAGCTGTATAATTTTCAAGATAAATTAAACTAGTCACAGGTATGTGTGATTATAAAATGGTCATATATATCTAAACAAGTTAAATTAACAAATATTAAAGCAAAAAGATGTCATCCTTCTTTTGTGGAGCACTTAGAAAACTACATGAATTTTTTTATAGTCTTTGAGATCAGTCCATTTTCTTGCTATCCTTGCTTTTAAGTTGAACACATAATCATTTTTTCAGGATAGCATGTTAAATATAGACCATATACAAATAAACTAATATATATTTAACGTAATAGTTATGTTTTGTGATCAGAGCTTAATTTTGAGATAAAGATAAATTTCTCCCCTTCACAAAACAAATGAGAAACGCTATTTCCTTCATTTAAAACATTTGGAATCATTTTACTCATTTTAATAGCCTTACAAAAGTTGTGGATACATTGCTAGTTAGAAAACAAATCAAGATTGAAGTTAGCCTGAAATGCCAAAGGCAGTCAAATGCCTTTCATGGCAAGATATGACTCATGTACTTTGACAATAAATGGAAATATTAATAATTAAATATGAAAGGGAAGAGCACAGACATGTGCAACATTGAACTAGAACCTTTTTCTATAATTGAGTTATAAATAATAAAACATATCTTTATGTATGTCTGTCATTTATTATCTTTAACATCTAAGATTAACAACTGAGTAGAAATGAATATTATGCTGTAACTTAAATTTTAAAATCCCACATACTTGGATATAATCATGGTTAGTAGTGAATAAAATATATTTACAAATATACATTTTAACATATGGGCATAATTTTTAGGTATTTTGTACCACAGTTTTTCATTGTGAAAGATAAAGAAGAGCTTATGATACTTCTAGTATAATCGTAAAAAATTAAAACCATAAAAGAATTACAGAATTTGGGTATTGCCATATTTTCATTCTTCAGGCTAGGAAACTAAGGCCCAGAAATATGATTTGAACAATTATTTAAGGACTGAACTTTTTTGTAACCATCCCTGGATCATTTACCTACTCTACTAAAACTTACTTTGTATGTATGATTTTTGTTTTTTACAAATCTTTGAAGCTTTTATGTATGACCATTTGTTTGCAATATGTAACATTATTATACTGTGAAAAAATAATTCTGAATTAGTTAATTTGAAACACTGTTTTCAGCTCTTACTACATACCAGGTATTGGTACTGCAGGCCTTGTGGGTATGGCGATGAATAGGAAATGGTCTTTTTTTTTGAGAGCTTTATAAAGGAATTCAGTTGCTGGTTTCTGACTGTTGCATTAAAATAGATGAACATTTATAATATTAAATTTTGTTATTGAAATTTATCATTGGCCAGGCACGGTGGCTCATACCTGTAATCCCAGCACTTGGGGAGGCTGAGGCAGGCAGATCACTTGAGCCCAGGACTTCAAGGCCAGCCTGGGCAACGTGGTGAAACCCCTTCTTCACAAAAAAGACAAAAATTAGCCTGGTGTGGTGGTGCCCATCTGTGGTCTCAGCTACTTGGAAGGCTGAGGTGGGAAGATATCTTATCCCAGGGAGATTGAGGCTGTAGTGAGCTATGATTACAAAAAAGAAAAGAAGAAATTTATTATTCTTAATTCTTATGTTTTACAAGCAATTTTTAAAGTTTACTTCTCAGTAGTAAACATTGCAATTGAATATTTATTGCCGCTAGTTGGTTCTAACAGTTGTTTTTTTTGAAAAATAATTTTACATGTTTATTTTTTCCCATTTCATTTTTTCTCTAGCTTTATTGAAGTATAATTGACAAAAATTGTATATATTTAAGCTATATAACCTGATGTTTGATGTATGTGTACGTCATGAAATGATAACTCTTATCAAGCTAATGAACATGTCCTTCACCTCAAAGTATTACCTTTCTTTTTTGGTGGTGAAACATTTACGATCTACCCTCTTGGCAAATTTAAAGTATACAGTATAATATTACTAACTATAGTCACCATGCTGTTCATTAGATATCTAGAACTTATTCATGCTGCATAGCTAAAACTTTATATCCTTTGACCCATTTCCCCCAGCCCCAAACCCTGGAAACAACTGTGTCTGTTAAGGTGCTATAGCAGAATACCATATAACTTTTATAGCTTATAAATAACAGAATTTTATTTTTCACAGTTTTGGAGGTAGAGAAATCCAAGATCAAGGCACAGGCAGACTTGGTGTCTGGTAAGGGCCCACTTTTTGGTTAATAGATGGTGCTTTCTCATTGTGTCCTCACATGGCAGAAGGGGCAATCAAGCTCCCTTAGGCCTCCTAAGGGCACAAATGCCATTCATGAGGGTTCCATCATTCTTTAAAATTTAATTTAATTTAATTTTAAGTTCTGGGGTACATGTACAGGATGTTCAGGTTTGTTACATAGGTAAATGTGTGCCATGGTTGTTTGCTGCACCTATCAATCCATCACCTAGATATTAGGCCCCGCATGCAGTAGCTGTTTATCCTGATGTTCTCCCTCCCCACTCCGTACCTCCAGAGAGGCCCCAGTATATGTTATTCCCCTCCCTGTGTCCATTTGTTCTCATTGTTCAGCTTCCACTTATAAGCAAGAACATGTGGTGTTTGGTTTTCTGTTCCTGTGTTTGTTTGCTGAGGATATTGGCTTCCAGTTCCATCCATGTCCCTGCAAAGGACATGATATCGTTCTGTTTTATGGCTGCAAGGTGTTCCGTGGTGTACATGTACCACATTTTCTTTATCCAGTCTATCATTGATAGGAATTTGGGTTGATTCCATGTCTTTGGTATTGTGAATAGTGCTACAATGAACATATGCATGCATGTGTCTTTATAATAGAATGATTTATATTCCTTTGGGTATATACCCAATAATGGGACTGCTAGGTCAAATGATATTTCTGGTTCTAGGTCTTTGAGGAATCATCTCACTGTTTTCCACAATGATTGAACTAATTTGCCTTCCCACCAACAGTGTAAAAGTGTTCCTGTTTCTCCACAATCTTGCCAACAATCTGTTGTTTCTTGACTTTTTCATAATTGCCATTCTTGCTGGCACAAGAGGGTATCTTATTGTGTTTTTGATTTGTGTTTCTCTAATGATCAATGAAGTTGAACTTTTTCTTAATATGTTTCTTGGCCACATAAATGTCCTTTTGAGAAGTGTCTGTTCATATCCATTGCCCACTTTTTAATGGGGTTGTTTCTTTTTTTCTTGTAAATTTGTTTAAGTTCCTTGTAGATTCTGGATATTAGATCTTTGTCAGATGGATAGATTGCAAAAATTTTCTCCTATTCTGTAGGTTGTCTGTTCACTCTGATGATAGTTTATTTTGCTGTGCAGAAGCTCTTTAGTTTATTAGATCCCATTTGTGAATTTTTGCTTTTGTTGCAATTGCCTTTGATGTTTTCATCATGAAATCTTTGCCTGTGCCTTTGTCCTGAATACTATTGCCTAGATTTTCTTCTAGGGTTTTCCTAGTTTTGGGATGTACATTTAAGTCTTTAATTCATCTTGAGTTAATTTTTGTATAAGGTGTAAGGAAGGAGTCTAGTTGCAATTTTAGGCATATGGCTAGCCAGTTTTCCCAGCACCATTTATTAAATAGGGAATCCTTTCCCCATTGCTTGTTTATGTCAACTTTGTTGAAGATCAGATAGTTGTAGGTGTGCAGTCTTATTTCTGAAATCTCTATTCTGTTCCATTGGTCTATGTGTCTGTTTTTGTACCAGTACCATGCTGTTTTGGTTACTGTAGCCTTGTAGTATAGTTTGAAGTCAAGTAGCATGTTGCCTCCAGCTTTGTTCTTTTTCCTTAGGATTGTCTTGGCTATATGAGCTCTCTTTTGGTTCCATATTAATTTTAAAGTAGTTTTTTTTCTAATTCTTTGAAGAGTTTCAATGGCAGTTTAATGGGAATACCAATTAATCTATAAATTACTTTGGGCAGTATGGCCATTTTCACAGTATTTCTTCTTCCTATCCATGAGTATGGAATGTTTTCCCATTTGTTTGTGTTCTCTGATTTCCTTGAGCAGTGGTTTGTAGTTCTCTTTGAAGAGGTCCTTCACTTCCCTTGTTAGCTGTATTCCTAGGTATTTTATTCTCTTTGTAGCAATTGTGAATGGGAGTTCATTCATGATTTGGCTCTCTGCTTGTCTATTGTTGGTATATAGGAATATTTGTGAATTTTGCACATTGATTTTGTTTCCGGAGGCTTTGCTGAAGTTGCTTATCATCTTAAGAAGCTTTTGGGCTGAGCCAATAGGATTTTCTAAATATAGGATCATGTCATCTGCAAAAAGAGACAGTTTGACTTCCTCTCTTTCTATTTGAATACCTTTTATTTATTTTTCTTGCCTGATTTCCCTGACAGAACTTCTAATACTGTGTTGAATAGGAGTGGTGAGAGAGACCATCCTTGTTTTGTGTGGATTTTCAAGGGGAATGCTTCCAGCTTTTGCCCATTCAGTATGATATTAACTGTGGCTTTGTCATAAATGGCTCTTATTATTTTGAGGTATGTTCCATCAATACTTAGTTTATGGAGTTTTTTTATGTGAAGGGATGGTTAATTTTATCTGAGGACTTTTCTGTGTGTATTGAGATAATCATGTGGTTTTTGTCTTTAGTTCCATTTATGTGATGAATTACTTTTATTGATTTTTGTATGTTGAACCAGCCTTGCATCCTGGGGATGAAGCTGACTTGATTGTATTGATAAACTTTTTGATGTGCTGCTGGATTTGGTTTGCCAGTATTTTACTGAGGATTTTTGCATCGACATTCATCAGGGTTATTGGCTTGAAGTGTTTTGGTTTTTGTTGTTGTTGTTGTATCTCTGCCAGGTTTTGGTATCAGGATGATGCTGGTCTCATAAAATGAGTTAGGGAGGAATTCCTCCTTTTCAATCGTTTGGAATAGTTTCAGAAGAAATGGTAACAGTTCCTCTTTGTATCTCTCTGGTATAATTCAGATGTAAATCCATCTAGTCTTGGACTTTTTTTTTTTTTTTTTTGGTTGCTAGGCTATTTATTACTGCCTCAATTTCAGAACTTGTTATTGGTCTATTCATAGATTCCATCTTCCTGGTTCAGTCTTGGGAGGGTGTATATATTCAGGAATTTATCCATTTCTTCTAGATTTTCTAGTTTATTTGCATAGAGGTGTTTACAGTAATCTCTGATAGTTGTTTGTATTTCTGAGTGGTCAGTGGTGATATCCCTTTTATCATTTTTATTGTCTCTCTTAGATTCTTCTCTTTTCATTATTAGTCTACCTAGCAGTCTATCTAGTTTATTAACTTTTTCAGAAAACCAGCTCCTGAATTTGTTGATTTTTTGAGTGGCTTTTCATGCCTCTGTCTTCTTCAGTTCTGCTCCGATCTTGGTTATTTCTTGTCTTCTGCTAGCTTTGGGATTTGTTCGCTGTGTGTCCTCTAGTTGTTTTAGTTCTGATGTTCATGTGTCGATTTGAGATCTTTCTAGCTTTTTGATGTGGGCATTTAGTGTTATAAATTTCCCTCTTAACACTGCTTTAATTGTATCCCAGAGATTATGGTACGTTGTCTCTTTGTTCTCATTGGTTTCAAAGAACTTCTTGATTTCTGCCTTAATTTCATTATTTACCTAGGAGCCATTCAGGAGCAGGTTGTTCAGTGTCCATGTAGTTTTGTGGTTTTGAGTGAGTTTCTTAATCTTGAATTCTAATTTGTTCGCTCTGTGGTCTGAGAGACTGTTTTTATTTCAGTTTATTTTGCGTTTACTGAGGAGTGTTTTACTTCCAATTTTGTGATTGATTTTAGAGTAAGTGCCATGTGTCACCAAGAGGAATGTATATTCTTTTGTTTTGGGGTGGATAATTCTGTAGATATTTATCAGGTCCACTTGATCCAGAGCTGAGTTCAAGTCCTGAATATCCTTGTTAATTTTCTGTCTCGATGACCTAATATTGACAGTGGGGTGTTAAAGTCTCCCACTATTATTGTGTGGGAGTTTATATCTCTTTGTAGGTCTCTAAGAACTTGTTTTATGAATCTGGTTGCTCCTGTATTGGGTGGATATATATTTAGGATAGTTAGTTCTTCTTGTTGAATTGAACCCTTTACCATTATGTAATGCCCTTCTTTGTCGTTTTCTATGTTTGTTGGTTTAAAGTCTATTTTGTAAGAAACTAGGATTGCAACCCCTGCTTTTTTCTGTTTTGCATTTGCTTGGTAAATTTTCCTCCATCCCTTTATTTTGAGCCTATGTGTCTCTTTGTGCATGAGATGGGTCTCTTGAATACAGCACACCAATGCATCTTGACTCTTTATCCGGCTTGCTCTTCTGTGTCTTTTCATTGGGGCATTTAGCCCATTTACATTTAAGGTTAATATTGTTGCATGTGAATCTGATCCTGTCATTATGATCCTAGCTGATCATTTTGCAGACTTGTTGATGTAGTTGCTTCATAGTGTCCTTGGCCTTTGTACTTCAGTGTGTTTTTATAGCAGCTGGTAGCAGTTTTTCCTTTCCATATTTAGTGCTTCCTTCAAGGACTCTTGCCAGGCAGGCCTGGTGGTAACTGATTCCCTCAGCATTTGCTTGTCTGAAAATGATTTTATTGCTCCTTCACATATGAAGCTTAGTTTGGCCAGATACGAAATTCTGAGTTGGAAATTACTTTCTTTAAGAATGTTGAATATTGACCTACAGTCTCTTCTGATTTGTAGGGTGTCTGCTGAGAGGTCTGCTGTTAGTCTGATGGACTTCCCTTTGTAGGTGACCTGGCCTTTCTCTTTGACTGCCCTTAACATTTTTTCCTGCATTTCAGCCTTGGAGGATCTGATGATTTTGTCTTGGGGTTGATCTTCTCATGAAGTATCTTACTGGGATTTTCCGGATTTCCTTAATTTGAGTATTGGCCTGTCTTGCTAGGTTGGGGAAGTTCTCCTGGATGATATCCTGAAGTATGTTTTCCAACTTAGTTCTGTTCTCCCCATCTCTTTCAGGTACCCCAATCAGTCATAGGTTCAGTCTTTTTACATAATCCCATAGTTCTTATAGGTTTTGTTCATTCCTTTTCATTCATTTTTCTCTAATCTTGTCTTACTCTCTTATTATAAAGTTTGTTATTATCCACCTTCTGAAGCCTGTTTTCCTCAGTTCATCCATCTCAGCCTCCACCCAGTTCGGTGCCCTTGCTGGAGAAGTGTTGTGATCATTTGGAGGAGAAGAAGCACTCTGGCTTTTTGAGTTTTCATTGTTTTTTTCACCAATTCTTTCTCATCTTCGTGAATTTATCTAGCTTTGATCTTTGAGGCCACTGACCTTTGGATGGGCTTTTTGTGGGGACTTTTTTGTTGATTTTGTTGTTGTTGTTGCTTTCTGTTTGTTTTTCTTTTAATAGTCAGGCCCCTCTTCCATAGCTGCTGCGATTTCCTGGGGGTCCACTCCAGAGCCTATTCTCTTGAGTCCCTCCCACTCCTGGAAGTGTCACCAGTAGAGGCTGCAGAATGGCAAAGATGGCTGCCTGCTTCTTCCTCTGGGATCTCCATCCCTGACGGGCACTGGTGCAGCAGGAACACGCCTATATAAGGTGTCTGGTGATCTGGTGGCCCCTGTTTAAGGGTCTCACCTAGTTAGGAAGCACAGGATCCAGGAGCTGCTTAACAAAGCACTCTGGCTGCCCCTTGGCAGATGGAGTGTGCTGCACTGAGGGCAGTCCCACTCATCCAGACTGCCCAGATTCTCCAGAGCCATTAGGAGGAAAGACTAAGTCTTCTGATCCACATAGACTTTGGCCACTCCTCCCCACAGGGGCTCAGTCCTAGGGAGATCAGAGTTCTGTCCCTAAACACCTGGCTGCAGTTGCTGAAATTCCTACATGGAGGCCCTGTCCGTCAGGAGGGATGGGTCAGGGTCCGGCCTAAAGAAGCAGTCTGGCCATGATCTGCTGTAACCACTGTGCTGCACTGTGGGGAATTCCGCCTGGTTTCAAACTGTTCAGTCTCCCTGGCACCAGCAGGAGAAAAATGGCAGCCTGGAGCTACAATGATGGTGGCCACCCCTCCCTGCAGGAGCTCAGTCATAGGCAGCAGGCAGCCAGAGTGATGATGGCTGTCCCTCCCCCTGGGAACTTGGTAGCCTTAGGCAGTCTCCAGCCAAGTGGTCACTGAGAATGTGCACAGCTCTGTCCTTGGGACCTAAGACCCTATTGGCTTGGTCTCACAATGAGGATCTCCTGATTCTTGGGTTGCACAAATCTGTGGAAAAATCTGGTTTCCTTCGTGGGATAGCAGGATCACTCACTACCTCCCTTGGCTGAGGGTGGGAGCTCCTCTTGCCCTGTGTGGCTCTCATGTAGGTCATTGCACCACCCTGCTTTTCCTTGCTCTCCGTGGGTTGCATCAGTCGCCTACTCAGTCCCAATGAGAGAACCTGTATACCTCAGTTGCCTGTGCAGGATTCACTCATCATTTCTGTTCATGTGGGAGCCTCCGACTGCATTTGTTTCTAGTCGGCTATCTTGGCCTCTCCCTGAGGGCTCCATCCTTATAAACGAATCACCTTCCAGAAGCCCAGGTTCTTAGTACCGTCACTGGGAATTAGGTTTCAACATATGAATTTTGGAGGCAGACACATTCAGAACATGGCAACCACCATTCTACTGTTTAGTTATATGCCTAGTTTGACTGTTTTAGATTCTACATCTAAGTGAAATCATGCAGTATTTGTCTTTCTTCGCCTGGTTTATTTCATTTAGCATAACGTCCTTCAGGTTCATCTGTATCATTGCAAATGACAGAACTTCCTTCTTTTTTAAGGTTGAATAATATTTCATTTTGTGTATGTGTATACCACTATATGTGTGTATATAGAAAACTTTTATTTATCCATTCTTCTATCAAAGGACACTTTGGTTGATTTCATATCTTGGCTGTTGTGAATAACATTGCAATATACAGGAAAGTGCAGATATCTCTTCAAGATATTGATTTCATTTCCCTTGGATGTATATCCAGAAGTGGAATTGCTGGATTATATAGTAGTTCTATTTTTAATTTTTTGAAGAACCTCTATAGTTTCTCCATAATGACTGTGTACCATTTTACATTCCCACTAATACTGTGCAAAGGTTCCCTTTTTTCCACATCCTCACCAACAGTTGTTATCTTTTGACTTTTTGATTACAGCCATCCTAACAGGTGTGAGGTGATATGTCATTGTGGTTTTGATTTACATTTTCCTGATCATAGTGATGTTGAGTATTTTTTCATATGCCTATTGGTCATTTGTATGTCTTTTGAGAAATGTGTATTCAGGTCCTTTGACGATTTTTTAATCAGGTTATTTGTTTTCCTGCTAGTGAGTTTCTTACATATTTTGGATATTAGCCCTTTATCAGATATATAGTTTGCAAATATTTTTTTCCATACCATAGGTTGTCCCTTCACTTTGTTCATTGTTTCCTTTGCTGTGCAGAAGCTTTTTAGTTTGATGCAATCCTGTTTCTTTCTTTCTTTTGTTTTTTAATGGAGTCTCACTCTGTTGCCAGGCTGGAGTGCAGTGGCGTGATCTCGGCTCACCGCAACCTCCAACTCCCTGGTTCAAGCTATTCTTCTGCCTCAGCCTCCTGAGTACCTGGGATTACAGGCATGCGCCACCATGCCCAGCTAATTTTTGTATTTTTAGTAGAGACGGGGTTTTACCATGTTGGCCAGGATGGTATTGATCTCCTGACCTCGTGATCCACCTGCCTCGGCCTCCCAAAGTGCTGGGATTACAGGCGTGAGCCACCATGCCTGGCCTCCTGTTTGTTTCTTATTTATTTTGGATATTAGCCCCTTATTAGATATAGAGTTTGCAAATATTTTCTCCATACCATAGGTTGTCTCTTCACTTCATTGATTCTTTTCTGCACAGAAGCTTTTTAGTTTGATGCAATCCCATTTGTCTACTTTTGCTTTTGGGGTCATATTCAAAAATTCTTTGTCCAGACCAATGTTTAGATGCTTTGCCCCTATGTTTTCTTCTAGTGTTTTACAGTTTCAGGTCTTACATTTAAGTCTTTAATCCATATTGAGTTGTTTTTTATATATGGTGTGAGATTAGGATCCAGTTTCATTCTTCTACATGTTGATATCCAGTTGTCCCAACAATGTTATTGAGAAGACTGTTTTTTTCCCATTATGTGTTCTTGGGGCCTTTGTCAAAAATGAGTTGACCATAGATGTGTAGACTTATTTATTGGCTTTCTATCCTATTCTATTGGTTGATGTACCTCTTTTTATTTCAGTACTATGCTGTTTTGATTGCTATAGCTTTTGTAGTATATTTTGAAATCAGGTAATATGATGCCTCTTGCTTTGTTCTTCTTGGTAAGAGTTGTATTGGCTATTCTGGGTGTATTGTGGCTCCATATGAATTTTATGATTATTTCGTTTGATCTCTATGGAAAATGTCACTGAAATTTTGATAGGGATTGTGTTCAGTCTACAGATCACTTTGTGTAGTGTGGACATTTTAACAATATTAATTTTTCCAACTCGTGAGTACAGGATATTTTTCCATGTATTTGTGTCTTAGTCAATCAATTTTTCATAGTTTTATTGTACAGATATTTTACCTCCTTTTTAAACATTTATTCCTAAGTATTTTGTTTATTCATTTTTGATGCTATTGTAAATGGGATTGTTTTATTTCTTTTTCAATAGTTTATTGTTAGTGTATAGAAATGCAACTGATTTTTGTATGTTGATTTCGTATCCTACAACTTTACTGAATTTATTATTTCTAACAGTTTTCTGGTGGAGATTTTGGGGTTTTCTATATATAAGATTATGTCATCTGCAAAGAGACTATTTTTCTTTATCTTTTTTATTTTGGATATCTTTTTTTTTCTTGCCTCATTGCTATGGCTAGGATTTCTAGGATTATCTTGAATAGAAGTGGTGAGAGTAGATATCTTTATTTGGTTCCTGAACTTAGAGGAAAAGCTTTTGGCTTTTCACCATTGAGTATATATTAACTGTGGGATTGTCATAGGTGACTTTTATCATGTTGAGTTTCATTTTTTCTACACCTTATTTGTTGATAGTTTTTTTAATCACAAAAGGATGTTAAATTTTGTTGAATGCTTTTTCTGCATCTATTCAGATGATCATATGATTTTTGTCCTTCATTCTATTAATGTGGTTCATCACATTTATTGATTTGTGAAAGTTGAACCATCTTCATATCCCAGGGATAAATCCCACTCAATCATGATGTGTGATCTGTTAATGTGCTGTTGAATTCAGTTTACTACTATTTTATTGAGGATATTTGCATCCATATTCAACTGGGATATTGGCCTCTAATTTTCTTTTCTTGTCCTCTCTTCGTATGGCTTTGGTATCAGAGTAATGTTGGCCTTGTAAGATGAGTTTAGAAGTATTCTCGTCTCTTATTTTTTTGAAGAGTTGGAGAACGATTGGTGTTAATTCTTTAAATGTTTGGTAAAATTCACCTGTGAAGGCTTTTGTTCTTGGGCTTTTCTTCATGGAGAGCTTTTTTATTACTGATTCAGTCTTCTTATTCTTGATTAATCTGTTTCAATTTTCTATGTCTTCATGATTCTTGGTAAGTTGTGTATTTTTATGAGTTGATCCATTTCTTCAAGGTTATCCAATTTATTGCAGTATAATTATTCATAGTCTTTTATGATTCTTTGCATTTTTGTGGTATCAGTTGTAAGGTCTCCTCTTTTATTTTTAATTTTATTTATTTGAGTCTTTTGCCATTTTTTAATCTTTCTTAAGATTTGTAAATTGTTTGTCTTTTCAGTATACTAACTTGTTCATGTCACAGATCTTTTCTCTTGTTTTCCTGTTCTCTATTTGCCTTGTGTCTGCTCTTTTTATTATTTCTTTCATTTTGCCAACTTTTAGCTTAATTTATTCTTCTTTTTCTACTTTGTTGAAGTGTAAATTTAGATGTTTCATGTGAGATCTTTCTTTTTCTCAATGTAGGCATTTATCGCTATAAAATTCTCTCTTAGAACTGCTTTTGCTGCATCCAATACATTTTAGTATGTTGTGTTCCCATATTTGTTTGTCTCAATTTATTTTTTTATTTCCTTTTTATTTGTTTTTTGACCCATTGGTTGTTCAGAAGTGTGATGTTTAATTTCCATACATTTGTGAATTTTCCAGTTTCCCTCATTACTGATTTCTAGTTTCATACTACTGTGGTCAGAATTGATGCTTGATAATATTTCATACTTAAATTTTTTAAGACTCATTTTGTGGCTTAACATATGACCTATCCTGGAGAATGTTCTGTGTGCACTTGAGATGAATGTGTATTCTGCTGCTGTTGGATGGAATGTTCTGTATATGTCTGTTAGGTTTATTTGCTCTAGAGTGTTGTCCTGGTCTACTGTTTCCTTATTGATTTTTCTGTCTAGATGGTCTATCCATAGTTGAAAGTGGGGTATCAAAGTCCCCTACTATTATTGTATTGCTATCCATTTCTCCCTTCAGTTCTGTTACTATTTGCATTATGTATTTGGGTCTTCTGATGTTGTGTGCATATATATTGTTTTCTCTTTCTTCCTATGGCAAACCTGCAGCTGATAAATACAAATGGAAATGTTTTTCTGTCCGCTAGATATTTTTATAAACCAACATGTCTCTTTAATGTTGCTTCAGTCTGGTTTAATGTACTTTTCAGTCTGGTTGATCCACAGGAATAAAAGAGAAGAATGCCACAAAGTATCTTTAGTCCTACGACCCACACCTAAGTGTCTTTTAGGCAGACTTGATAGAAGTATGTTTTATTGCTAAAGGGATGAAGTGGGAGTGCTGAATAATAAAACGCAAGATTTAATGAGTTCTTATTAATACATATGTACATAGCATTGTACTGTATGCTTTAAGCATTATCTTGTGTGATCCTCAGAATAACACTATGAGAAGAGTACTCTCATTATCCTACTTTTACAGATGAGGAAACATAGGCCAGAGGTTAAGTAATCTGCTCAAGTTTACGCATGTTGTAGGTGTAAAATCTAGGATTCCAAGTCTTTGCCACATCAAAGAATGTTTGTTCTACCACATCACCTGTGAGAAATAAAGTTCCGTGTCCCTTCTAAGGAATTAATTATACCTGCTTTGTTTGTAGATTAAGTTATATTTGTTTTTGAAAAGTGTGTATATCTGTTTTCTGTTTTTATATCTTTCAGGAATTGCCACACTGTCTTCCACAATGGTTGAACTAATTTACATTCCCACTAACAGTCTATAAGTGTTTCTTGTTTGCTGAAACAACACCAGCGTCTGTTATTTTTTTACTTTTTACTAATAGCCATTCTGACTGGCATAAGATGGCATCTCATTGTGGTTTTGTTTTGCATTTTTTAATGATCCGTGATGGTGAGCTTTTTTTCATATGATTGTTGACCACATGTATATCTTATCTTGAAAAATGTCTGTTCATGTCCTTTGTGCACATTTTAATGTTTTTTTTTTCTTGTAAATTTGTTCAGATTCCTTATAGATGCTGGATATTAGACCTTTGTGACATGCATGGTTTGCAAATATTTTCTCCATTCTGTAGGTTGTCTGTTTACTCTGCTGATAGTTTCCTTTGCTGTGAAGAAGCTCCTAAGTTTAATTAGATCCCATTTGTCAAGTTTTGCTTTTGTTGCAGTTGCTTTTGGCATCTTCGTCATAAAATCTTTGTCCATTCCTATGTCCAGATTGGTATTGCCTACGTTGTCTTCTAGGGTTTTTATAGTTTTGGGTTTTATATTTAAACCTCTAATCCATCTTGAGTTAATTTTTATATACGGTGGAACGAAGGAGTCTAGTTTCAATTTTCTGCATATGGCTGGCCAGTTATCCCAACAATAGCAAAGACATGAAATAAACTTAAATGCCCATCAGTGATAGACTGAATAAAGAAAATGTGGTACATATACACCATGGAATACTATGCAGCCATAAAAAAGAATGAGATCATGTCCTTTGCAGGGACATGGATAGAGGCCATTATCCTTAGTAAACTAATGCAGAAACAGAAAATCAAATGCTGTATATTCTCATTTAAAAGTGGGAGATAAATGATGAGAAAATATGAACAAACACATAAAGGGAAATAACACACACTGGGGCCTATTGGAGGGTGGAGAATGGGAGGAGGGAGCAGATCAGGAAAAATAACTATGGGTACTAGGCTTAATACCTGAATGATGAAATAATCTGTATAAATCTCCATAATCTCCATGACACAATTTTACCTGTATAACAAACCTGCTCATGTACCCCTGAACTTAAAAGTTAAAAAAAAATGTATCTGTTTTCTGTGTATACCTCCACAGGATATATTAGACCATATACATATTTGCATTATAACAAATATTTAATATACATTTTAATATAATAAAATAATTTAATTTCAAATAAAATATGTATGTGGGCTAATGTCCTGCAGATATTAAAATGGGTATTAACATTGTTCTTATATTGAGAAATTTGGTGAAATTGCATCTTTGAAATAATAAACAGTACATTCCATGACATGTTTTAACACTTCATTTGCAAATCATTCAGGAAATACTGAGTACCTTTTTTGTGCCAAGCATTCTGTAGAAGTACCAGGTATTTACCAGTGATTAAGACAGGTATCATTATCCTCAGGAGGCTCACAGTCATTGGATTATTCTATATGGAGTGCCTTGTTCAAGAGTTGTTTCTAAGCCTTCTATGACCCTTAAAAATGTAAATTACAGAGGTTATTACTTACTGTGGTGGTTAATTTTGTGTATCACCTTGACCAAATGAGGGGATGCCCAAGTAGCTGCTAATACATTATTTCTGTGTGTGTCTGGGAGGGTGGTTCTAGAAGAGGTTAGCATTTGAATCAGTGAACTGAGTAAAGAAGATCACCTTCATCAGTGTGGGTGGGCATCATTCACTCCATTGAAGGCCCTAAGAGAACAAAAAGGTGGAAGAAAGGTGAATTTGTCCTCGCTACTTAAACTTGGACATCCATCTTCCCCTACGCTCAGACATCGGTGCTCCTTGTTCTTAGCCTTTGGACTTAGACTGTAACTTATACCATTGGCTCACCTGGTTCTCAGGCTTTGGAGTTTGCACTGGAGTCCACTGTTAGCTTTCCTGAGCAGATAGATGTTAGATCGTGGAATTTCTCAGCCTCCATAATCATGTGGGCTTCTGGGCAGATGGCAGATCATGAGACTTCTCAGCCTTCATAATCGTGTGAGCCAATTCCTCATAACAAATCTCTTTTTTATATATGTCTATATATCCTATTGGTTCTGTTTCTCTGTAGAACCCAGACTCATATGCCATTGTGCTTTGGAAGTACATAACATGTTTGATTTCACATATTCATAGTTGGAGGGGAATTTTACTCAGAATCATGTCTTGAGTCTCACCTGTATCTAATTTAGATATTTAGATGAGATGTTGTACGCTAGACTTTTGTGCTGATGCTGGAATGAGTAAAGACTTTTGGGGTTATTGGGATGGAATGAATGTATTTTGCATGTGAGAAGGACAGGAATTTGGTGGGGGTCAGTGGCAGAATACTCTTGACTGTCTGTATCTCCCCCAATTTCATATATTGAAATGCTAACCACCCCCAGTGCGATGGTATTAGAATGTGGGGCCCTTGGGAGTTGATTAGGTCATGAGGGCAGAACCTTCATGAACGTGATTAGTGCCCTCATCTTTAAGAGACCTCAGAAAGCTTCCTCACCCCTTCTGACAAGGACACAACAAGAAGACAAGTCTATGAACCAGGAAGCAGACCCTCACCAGATACCAAATCTTCTAGCACCTTGATCTTGGACTTTCTAGCCTCTAGAACTGTGAGAAATACATTCCTGTTGCTCATAAGCCATCCTGTCTATGATATTCTGTTATAGTATCCCCAACAGACTAAGACTCTTACTATTTGGTCTATACCTCACTTACTTTTAAAAATAATAAGATTGTTTGAAATAAAAGTAATCAATAACCTCTGTGTCCATCCCATATAACTAGTTGATAAAGAAGAGCCAAGTAAGGAATGGGATGAGAGAACAAATATAGCAGAATACCCAAACTAAAGTAAATTATTATGATTTTGTTTAAAATTTAGTTATGAGCCTCCTGGCAGACAAGGAATACATTAATGCACCTAGATTGTTATTTTCTCTAGGCTTTGGACATCATTCAGTACTGCATTTGCTGAACCTTAAATGTAGTAAATGCTGTTATATATTGTGCAGAGTATAGGCCTTGCAGTTGGACAAATACTTTAATGCCCATTTCTTTTACCAGCTATGAAACTTTATGTTAATTTCACCCCTCTACATGGCTACAGTACTACATAGAATAGAGTAGATGAAATGAGAATTGCACAGATTGCCTAGCATAGCATCTCATGCAAAGTAAGTTTCCTCCAGTTGGGTATTAAACACATACCTGGCCAGAGATATTTTGTTGTGAAAATTACATCCTAATTCAGATGGAGGCTTTACATTGTTCATCTGCACGATTACCTGTAGGCAGCTACCAAACTTGGTTTGTAAACAAATATCATCTATTTAAAAGTCTAGCAGTTGCCCAGTTGAAATTGCAGATTTCCCCCATAATGTAAAAAAGATGACATTAAGCCAAAAAGTACTAAGGTAACTTCCTTAGCAACAAAATAGCTTTAATATGGTTCTTATAGGACACTGGATTTTTGAGCTGGAATGCTATTTCAGTGGGCCATCCAGAAGTAATTTATACCCTTAAAAAAATTTATCCTGCATTCTCAGTTGATGAATTTGCCTTACACTTCATTGAAAAACCGTCAGTTGGGAACCTCCTAATATTCCTACTTACAAACTTAACTATGCTTATACTTATTGGATTATTCAGTATGGTTACAATGGAAGATGTGTCTTTCTTCTTATCAAAGACGCATATTCTCTAAATAAACAACTAAGTACTTCATTTTTGGAGGTGATTATTCTTCTTGAATCTTTGATTCCCCCTCTCTACCTGGATTGTTACATTCAGCATAAAAGCGCATGCTAGTATCTCCCGTTTGAAAATGACCATACAATTCCCACAATACTTCAAGCAATTGGCTTGTTTTTTTGCTGGTCTTCAAACCCAAGTCTCTTAAAGGAGTACTATATGTATGCTGTTTCCACTTCATCACCTTCCACTCATTCTTAAATGCACTCTGTTTTAGCTTCCTACATCATCTCCTTACTGAAATTGATTGATTCCTGAATCATTATGAACTCCATTTTGCCAGATATGGTCACTTCTTCATACTCACCTTTTTTGACCTCTCAGCAACTTTCATCTCAGTTGACTCCACCCTCTTTGAAAGATTCTTTTTTCTCAGCTTTTTGTGACCTTATTGTATCTCAATTTGTTTTCTTATCCCCCTGAGTACTCCTATTCTACTTCTAAATAAATCTCAAATTTTAATGTACATTAAAATCACTTGGGAAGCTTGTTAAGATGGAGATTTTGAGGGCTTATTCTCAAGAGTTTCTGGTATAATCGTTCTGGATGAAGCCTAGGAATTTTTATCTTTAACCAACACTCCAAAAGATTATGATGTAGATGGCTTATGAATCATACTTTTGAGAAACTTTGCTCCTTAGGTCTCATTTCTGTGTCTCACCTCTCTATATACTTTCTCCTTTGGAGAGCTCATCCATTTCTACTTTTGTGAATGCCTCTCAGCCCTGGCTGCGTATAGAGTCACCTACGAAGCTTTTGAAAAATGCCAATGTCCATTCCAGACCAATTAAGTCGCAAGCTCTATGGATATATTAGACTGGGGCTTTAGTAGTTTTAAAGCCTTCCTGGGTTATTCTCATTTGCAGCCAGGATTGAAAACCGCTAATCTGTAGCCATATAACCCTTATCTTTAGCTCAACCCTTTCCTCAGTGGTTCAAATCTATGTAGTCAATGGCCTGCTTGACATCACATTGCTATATCTCAGACACTTCAAATCTAAAATGGTCAATAAAGAACTGTTGATTCTGCACCCTGTCCTCAAGCACATTCTTACTCAGAAGATAGTGAGTGGCTCATGACAGGAAACAGAGAGTCATCTTTTTTTTTTTTTTTTAACTTTATTTTCTATATTCAAGTCATTAGTAAGACTTGTTAGCTTTGTTTTCAGAATTTACCTCAACACTGTCTCATTTTTCCATTTCCACTGTCACCATTCTAGTCCAAGCCACCATCCTCTGTTGTTTGGACTGCTGCAATAGCCTCCTAACTGGCCTTGCTTCTACATTTGTTTCTCCAATCTATACTCCGCATGGCAAAGTCAAGTGACCTAAAGACATACATTATCATGTCATCGCTTCCTTAAAACATCTCACTTAAAATAAACCCTGACTTACCTCTTCATCTTCAGCTCTACTGTATTTCTTCTCCCAACCAATCATGCTCCAGCTATGTGGGCCTTGTTACTGTGCACTGACCCCACGAATGTATCAGGACCTTTGTATGCCGCCTGAAATGCAATTTCACAGAGGCTGACTTCTTAACATTTATCTTAAAAGTCTCCTCTTCTCTTCAAGAGTTCTCTCCTGTTATTCTGTGACACAGTATCCTGTTTATTTCTTTCATAGTACTTATCAATGTGACAATTTATGTGTTCATAACACTTCCACACTAGATTATAAGATTCACTAGGGCTGGGATCTTAATGTGCTTTGTTTGTTACTGTATCTTTAACAGTTAACAAAGCGTCTGGTACCTAGTAGGAGCTCAATACAAATTTGAAATATGACTAACCAGATTTAATTAATATCCCCAGATAACTAAATGAAATGACTCCCTGAACCTCCCTTCCCTGCTCACTGACCTTGGCAAATTCCAATTTACCATTCAGGGACAAGGTTTCTTAGGGAACCCTTTGCCAACACCACCCTCTTCCCTGCCACATACAAGTTTGAGGTCTCTTTTAGACATTCTCATACACTTTTAAGAATTATTTTCCTAGTAAGTGTTTGTTTAATCAATTAATGGTGTATCAAAAAATCGGAAACTATAACAAATTTCTTAGAAATGTTAGAGATGGAATCATTCCCACCTAGTTCACTTTATAAATAGTGAAGAAACAGTAAACCCTGGAAACTAGAACATGATTCATAAGTGGCTCCAATCTATAAATTCAAAGGCCGGATGTTTTTCATTAAATTCTGTAAAATTCTTATGTCATTATTAACTTCTCAATTGCATTAAAATAGTTACATAATAGTCAAAAGAAGACCATTTGTGTTTTTAAAACAGGATTTTCAGGAGGAAAGAAGAGAGGCAAAAAACGGGGCAAAAGGACAAAATTTTGAGGAGATATTTAGGAAACTGTTGAATTCTAATCTTGGGGAGAGCATTTTGGAAATGGAGTGAACATTACTTTGATTCCTTCCACCTAAATTATACCTGAACATTTAGAGTAAAAGGTTTTCCAAAGATTGGAGTTTCCAGTGATTTCAATAATTTTGAACACAAAAATATTCTTTTCAGGACTTTGAAACTTTTATACAAAGTTTAAAAGGTTCCAGCTTTAAACTTCAAGCAGTTAATAAAATGAACAGTAACTGGTGGGATGATTATTTTTCTGGTAGGGAGAATTCTGCAATATGTAAAACATGGGGCTACAAAGCCAGGAGAAATATCTCCCAACCTCCAGTGTGCTTCCCTGTCTGTCACTGAATGAGATAAAGGGAAATGTGATCACAGTAGGGATAAGTAGAGAAGGGCCAGTTACTAATATTTATTGTCCTTTGATTAAAAATATGAGTGAGTTCCTTTCTTATTCCACAGGTTTTCAGTTAACAAGATTAAGTGGTAATTAGATATGATCAAGCACACATCTCCACTTTTTTTTTTTTTTTAACTTGGAAGCTTGGTGAGCCATCAAAGAAGTTGTGTTTTGTTCACACCTTCTTCATTAAAATGGTGTTGGTACATTCTACAACCAGTTGACAAAATATATTGTATTAAAAAATATTAACCAGTGGTGGTAGGACTTGCAGGCACTGAAATAAAAGTTGTAAGACTGCAAAGGGGCTGATTTACTTACCACAAAGTTGTGCCAGAGCAAAAAAGTTCTTTGACCTTGTATGTAGTTAAAATGCCATATATTTAACATTTTTTAAAATGTTGCAATTAGGGAAACATTATTTTGGTTTTTTTTAAGACAGTTTATTTAAAAAGGAAGGAATCTTGGTCAAAATGGAGTTCTCAGTCCCGCTTTTGGCAACAGGGACAGGCATTGGGGCAGAGACTTTTTAAAGTCATTTATTTTCTTCCTATGGAGAGTACGTTTTCTCAATAGTACGTACTAAATGATCCTTTATTTTCTTTTTATTTGTGCTGCTAGCTTTATCATTTATTAAATTCCATATATATGTGTCTATCTCTGAGACTTCTGTTTTGTTCTATAGGTCTATTAGATTAGTTACACCAATATCACAGTTTTTTAAAATGGAAAATATTGTTAGGGCCCTTTCCTTATCCTTATTAAGGTCGGCATAACAATTTGTGGACCCTTATCCTACTGCATACATTTTAGTACATTTATTGACTTAAAATTTTCAACTGGAATTTTGGCTGAGACTACATTAAGTTTAAATATTAATTTGGGGATAATTGATATATTTATAATGTCAACCCATTCAAGAACATTGAATGTATCTCTATTCAGATCATCTGTGTCCTCTATTAGAATTTTGTCATTTCCTCCATAGAGGTCTTGGGCCTCCCTGATTAACTTAATCCCTGGATATTATTCTAAGGCAATTGCAAATGGTATCTTATTAAAAGTATATATTTAATTTGTTATTTCTGGCATGGGAAAATGTTGATTTTGTATTTAATAATTTTGCTTAACTATTCTTAATTTTAATGATTTGCTGATTCTACTGATGCTTCTATGTGAATGACTATATAATTTTCAAGTAATAATGATTTTAAGGTCTTCTAATACACAAACCTCTTATTTGTTTGTAACATTGGCCAGGACCTGCAGTACTGTGTTAAACTATGGTGTTGACTAGCTTCAGTTTTCTCTTCTTGGTCTTAACAGGAATGTAATTAATGTTATTGCATTAAATATAATATTTTCTGTGGGTTTTTGAATATCAAGTATCCTAGTTTTCTGGATTTTTTACATAATCAAAAGGAGATGTTGAACCTATCAAATACTTTTCTGCATCAATTGTAATATAATCCAATAATCTGTTATGTGGTGATTTACATGAATATATTTTCTGATGTATTGATGAGATAAATCCCACTTGCTCATAATTTTATAGTACTTTATATTTCACTTGGCTACTCTGATATTAGCCCTATTGTCATACACATCTACTCTCATTGTAGTGCAATTATTATCTCAAAGCAATGCAGTGTAGAGGCAAAACCAAAACATAAACTTCTTTTTCCTAACCATTCTTCTCGCTGCTGCCTCCAACTAATGTCTGCACCAGGTGCAGCCCACTGTTCCACTTCACATACATACATTCATGTCTTCGTAGTGGGATTTTAAGGATATTTTATTAGTTCTCAAGGCTTATGTTTCCCTTTATAGTTTCTCTAGAGTTAAGTTTGGGGAGGGAGGCAGTATAGGTTAGTACATGGGAAAATCAAAACAAATATTGCCTGTACTAAGTGATAACAACAATGGTTAATTTGAGGAATTAAAGAAAATATAAGATGAAAATAAAATACCAGATCATATTTACATACTGTATTAGTATGTTCTCATACTGCTAATAAAGACATACCCGAGACTGGGTAATTTATGAAAAAGGTTTAATTGACTCACAGTTCCACATGGATAGAGAGGCCTCACCATCATGGCTGAAGGTGAATGAGGAACAAAGTCAAGTCTTACATGGTGGCAGGCAAGAGAGAGCATGTGCAGGGGAACTCCTTTTTATAAAACCATCAGATCTTGTGAGAGTTATTCACTATCATGAGAACAGCATGGGAAAGAACCACCCCCATGATTCAATTATCTCCCACTGGGTCCCTCTCATAATACTTGGGAATTATGGGAACTTGAATTCAAGATGAGATTTGGGTAGGGACACAGCCAAACCATACCATTCCACTCCTAGCCCCTGCCAAATCTCATGTCCTCACATTTCAAAACCAATCATGCCTTCCCAACAGTTCCCCAAAGTCGTAACTCATTTCAGCATTAACTCAAAAGTCAACAGTCCAAAGTCTCATCTGAGACAAGGCAAGCCCCTTCCACCTAGGAGCCTGTGAAATCAAAAGCAAGTTAGTTACTTCCTAGATAGAATGCAGGTACAGGCATTGGGTAAATACAACCCTTCCAAGTGGGAGAAATTGTCCAAACCAAAAGGGCTACAGGCCCCATGCAAGTTTGAAATCCAGGGGGCAGTCAAATCTTAAAGCTCCAAAATGATCTCCTTTGACTCCATGTTTCACATCCAGGTCACACTGATGCAAGAGATAGGTTCCCATGGTCTTGGGCAGCTCTTCCCCTGTGGCTTTACAGGGTAAAACCCCTCTCCTGACTTCTTTCACCAGCTGATGTTGAGTGTCTGCAGGTTTTCCAGGTGCGTGGTGCAAGCTGTCGGTAGATCAACCTTTCTTGGGTCTGGAGAATGGTAGTCCTTCTCTCACAGTTCCACTAGGCAGTGCCTTAGTGGAGACTCTGTGTGAGGGTTCCAACCCCACATTTCCCTTCCACACTGTCCTAACAGAGGTTCTTCATGAGGGCTCTGCCTCTGCAGCACACATCTGCCTGGACATCTAGGCATTTTGATACATTTTCTGAGATCTAGGCAGAGGTTTCCAAACCTCAATTCTTGACTTATGTGCATCCATAGGCCCAACACCACGTGTCAGCTGCCAAGGCTTGGGGCTTGCACCCTCTGAAGCAACAGCCTAAGCTCTGTGTTGGCCCCTTTTAGCCATGGCTGGGACACAGGGCATCCAGTCCCAAGACTGCACAAAACAGCAAGGCCCTGGGTCCAGCCCACAAAACCATTTTTTGCCTCCTAGGTATCTGGGCCTGTGATGGGAGGGGCTGCCGTGAAGACTTCCAACATGCCCTGGAGACATTTTCCCCATTGTCTTGGTAATTAACATTTGGCTTCTCTTTACTTATGCAGACTTCTGCAGCCAGCTTGAATTTCTCCTCAGAAAGTGGAGTTTTCTTTTCTATTGCATCATCAGGATGCAAATTTTCTGAACTTTTATGCTCTGCTTCCCTTCTAAACATAAGTTCCAATTCTAAACTATATTTTTGTGAATACATAAAACGAAATGCTTTTAACAGCACCCAAATCACCTCTTGAATGCTTTGCTACTTAGAAATTTCTTCCACCAGGTACCCTAAATCATTTCTCTCAAGTTCAAAGTTTGACAGATCTCTAGGCCAGGGGTAAAATGCCACCAGTCTTTTTGCTAAAGCATAGCAAGAGTCACCTTTGCTCCATTTTCTAGCAAGTTCCTCATCTCCATCTGAGACCACCTCAGCCAGGACTTTATTGTCTATGTTACTATCAGCATTTTGAGCAAAGCCATTCAACAAGTCTCTAGGAAGTTCCAAACTTTCTCACATCTTCCTGTCTTCTGAGCCCCCCAAACTGTTCCAACCTGTTACCCAGTTCCAAAATTGCTTCCACATTTTCGGTTATCTTTACAGCAGTGCTGCACTACCTGGTACCAATTTACTCTATTAGTCTGTTCTCACACTGCTAATAAAGACATACCCAAGACTGGGTAACTTATAAAGGGAAGAAGTTTAATTGACTTATAGTTCCACATGGCTGGCGAGGCCTCACAATCATGGCTGAAGGTGAATGAGGAGCAAAGTCAAGTCTTACATGGCAGCAGACAAGAGAGAGCATGTGAAGGGGAACTCCCCTTTATAAAACTATCAGATCTTGTGAGAGTTATTCACTATTGTGAGAACAGCGTGGGAAAGATCTGCCCCCATGATTCAATTACCTCCCATTGGGTCCCTCTCATGACATGGGAATTATGGGAGCTAGAATTCCAGATGAGATTTGGATGGGGACACAGCCATACCATATCATATACCTTGTGAGGGAGGTATCATCTGAGTTAATGTTCTGTGGCCCTTGTCTTCTCAAAAGAAGGTAAAATGTTTAACTTTAGACATTAAGTATGCATGAGAAAATACCAAGGGTAACCATTAAATGGTTAAAGAGAGAGTATTCTAAAGTAAGGGTAAAATGACCTAAGAGGAAAAAATGAAGGATGATGAGAGAAATGCTTCTGCATTGGTGGGGTAAGGACCTCTGAAAATTCATTCCTTCATAAAGGCAATGACAATGAGGCAGGAGAATAGAGTCATGAGACAGGGAACCTTCACATCAGCCTCTGATTGGTCACAGACCAAACCTTCAGCCTCTGATTTGTCACAAGCCAAATCTTCACTTCAGCCTTTGATTGTTCACTGGCTAAACCTTCAGCCTATGATGGGTTATGAGCCAAAACTTCATTTACATATGGTGTAACCAATGAGAAACCTCTAAAGGATACTTAAATCCCAGAAAATATTGCAACTGGGGACCTTGAGCCACTTGATTGAGCCTGTTCCCACCCTGTGGAGTGTACTTTCACTTCAATAAACCTGTGCTTTCACTGCTTCATTCTTTCGCTGCTTTGTGCATTTTGTTCAGTTCTTTGATCAACACACCAAGAATCTGGAAAACTTGTAGTCAAGACCCTCCATCAGTAACAAGAACACTAGCAAAAATTGCCAAAATTAACTTTCTCATGATTCTGGAAATCAACCAAAGGTCTCCAACAATCCAAGGAACATTTATTTAAGAAAAATGGCCGAATTTCAGTAAGAATGCTGAGAATTATGACATTTTTAGCCTGTCCTGTCCCCATACTCTCCCCTACTCTGTGATAGCCTTGAAAACCAACAGCCACAGAATCATATGTATCTGTGCATATCTGCAACCTAGCAAATACAGAAGGGGGCAGAATGGGCTGGAGCTCTCAAAAGAGTCCTAGCTCAATAATTGTCACTATTTGATCATTCTGGCAGTTCCTTGGAAAAACCTTATTCTCAGGACTGGTCTTTATTTGGTTTCATTCTTGACTTGCTCAATGAAAAAAGGCCTATCCCCAGGATACTTTCCATTAAAAAAATTAGAAGCAATTGTTTGACATCACAGTTTCTTGAGGCATCAGCAACAGTTGGGTTAAACAAACAGTAGGCCCCAAAACATAAAAATTTGGAGAATGAGATGTCCAAATGGGTCATTGAAAAGTTCTGACATATTTCTGGAGATCCAGATGGCCATACACAAGTGCAAGACTGGGTGCATACAAAAGAAAGACCTAAGAAGACCCTAGTGTCTTGCCTCTGGCTAACTTTGAAGCTCTGCATAGGCAAGCAATGAAGGATAAGGCAGATTTCCAAACTGTCAGAGCATTGAAGGCATTCTCCAACAAATAAACAGAGCCCTGAGGGCAGACTTTTTGATTGAAGGCATTTAAGATAATCTCTGTTTAATCATTTGCTGACCACTAAACTATCTGAACAGAGACATCCGTGGCTGCTCACAGTGAAGAATACAGACTCTAAAGAGTTAGTTCAGGGAAATCACTAGGCAAAGAGTGATAACAACAAACCCTGGGTGGATAGTTGGGGATGTCTGACTTCCAGAGTTGCCACATTATATAACATAGCCAGTTCTCAACAAGAAATTGAAAAACATACAAAGAAATGGAAAATATGGTGCATATAGAGGAAAAGTAGTCATTAGACCTGAGGAAGCCCACATGTTTGATATACTGTGCAAAATTCATAAACAATTATAAATGTTCACAAAACTAAAGGAAATCATGCTTCAAGAATTAAAGGAATTATGAACATGATGTTTACCAAATAGAGAAGATAAAGAGATAAAATCTATATGAGAGAATCAAATAAAAATTTTACATTTGAAATGTAGTTCATTAGGGTGCAGGGGCATAGCAGAGGGTGGAGCTCAAAAGCACGTTTGAGCTCACAAGAATAAGAAATCTTAAAAGTAGGAACACTTGAGAGGATCTATTCAGAGGAACAGAAAAAAAGAAAAAGCAGAAACCTGTGGGACACCATCAAGTGTACCAACTTACACATAATGGGACTTCCAATAAAAAAAAAAAGCAGGCCATTAAGCACATTTTGAAGAAATAATGGCTGAGAACTTTCCAAATTTTATGAAAATTTACATACTAAGAAGTTCAATAAACTGAGTAAAATAAATACATCTACACCAAGACAAATGATATTCAAACTTATCAAAAGACAAGAGAAATTTGAAAGATGCAAGAGAAAAATGACTGATCAGGTGCAAGAGATCCTCAATAAGATTACTAATTTCTCATTAGTAAAAAATAGAGGCCATATAAGGCAGTGGGATGGCATTCAATGTGCTGAAAGGAAAAGATTCAAATAAGAATTCTGTAACAAGATTATTAAAAAATGAAGGAGGAAAGAAATGACAGAATTCAACACTAGCAGACCCATCATATAAGAAACACTAACAGGTAATCAATCTTTTAACCTGAAATGAAGGAATGATGGGCAGTGACTTGAATCTACATGAAGAGATAAGGAACATCATTATAGGTAAATATAATACTCAATGTAAATGCATTTTTGTTTGTAACTCTTCTCCTATCTGACTTGAAAGACATCAGCATAAAGCAATATTGAGAAAACTGTTGACGGGTTTATAATGTACAAAGATGTAATGTGTATTGTGGGCGGAAAGCAACCCAGGTGGCAAAGCAAGAGGCTGAAGGCACAGCCTGTTCCAATATAATAAAGAAAATAGTTAGAATAAGAAAAGTTATAATAGAAATAGGATATAGAGATGATCATATATGAATATTATTAATCATTAGCTTTAGTATCAATCTCTCTTTTACTATTACAATAATCTCTGTTTTATTATTATAACTGAGGAAAAACCAGGCCATACAGACTCAGGAGCTGAAGGGACATCGTGAGAAGCAACCAGAAGACAGTGGGCAAATGACATGAATAGACTAGGACTTCTGACCCAGGAATTTTACTTTTAGGTGTCACTCAAGAGAAATAAAAATATATATCCACACACGATTTTGTTCATGGATGTTTATACCAGCATTATTTATAATAGCCCAAAGTAGAAACAACCTAGATGTCTATTAACTGATGAACAAATAAGCAAAACATGGTGTATCCACACAATGGAATATTATTAGGCAATGAAAAGGAATGATGAATTGACACATGCTACATCATGGATTAACCTTGAAAACATGCTAAGAAGTCAGTCACAAAAGACCAACATTATATGATTTCATTTATATGAAATGTCCAGAATAGGTAAATCTATAGAGACAGAACATAGATTAATGGTTGTTTAGGGCTGACAGTTTTGGGGCAGGGCATGGCCTGAACCTGCGAATGCATATGGGATTTCTTTTTGTGATGATAAAAACATTCTAAAATTGAGAGTGTTGAACGTTACACAACTCTGTATGCTAAAAACCATTGAGTTTTATACTTTAAAATTAGAGTAACTTCTATGATATGTGACTTGTATCTCAATAAAATTATTTTTAAAAGATTACAAAACAGGGAGAAAAGCAAGACAAAAGAACTATGAAAATTTTAGGCAATAAATGTAAATGGAGCTAAATTTCCAGTTGAAGACAAAGATTGACAGACTGAATTTAAAAATATAAGAGATTAAAACAACCAAGTATATGTTATTTAAAAGATACACTGAAAGGTTGAATGTAAAATCCTGGTAAAGTTAGCAGATATATTTCAACAGTAGAGAACTTATGTATTATACTATTATGGGGCAAAATAGACAAAAACTATGACACATTGCTAGAAAAAGTTACCATATAATAAAAATTTCAACTCATCATGTAGTTACTAAAAAGCCCAAATTTCTGTGCATCTAATATCTTTGCCTTAAAATACATGAAGCAAAGTTTATAGAAACAAAATGAAAAATTAACAAATCTATCACCAATGTTTTAGCATATCTTTCTCACTGTTTGAGTCATCAAGCAGATCAAAAAATCAGTAAGGATAAAGAAGATTTTAATAGCACAATTAACATGTATATTTAAGTATACTTTTAGATAAAACACTTTATCAAGCAAGTGGTAGGCCACATAACATGGGAGTTAAGGATACTGCCAAGAGAGGGTTGAAGTGATAGACCATGCAACCTAAGTTTGATAGGGAGGTAAAACAAAGACAAAGGATGGTTCATATGGGTGAAGTAAATGGGTCTGTGAGCTATGGTTGAAGAACTGACGTCTTGAGATTGATAGAGTGAGATTCTTAAAAATGTTGTCAAATTGTATAGTGGTCAGATTTATTTCAGAGGTAATTAGTCATGAGTGATTACAAGGTCCAGAGTGTCGCCATGGAAGTGGATTGCTGAAATGGGGTAGAAGTCATGGAAGATAAAGAGATTAAGATACTGAAAGTTCAGAATGCTGAGTGAGTCATTAACTTAGATTTGAAATACCCCAGGACTTCAGCACTGGGAATGGAAAAGAAGACAAATGAAACATGTGTTTAATGTTAATTGAATGGAGGAACATTAGCAGTAATTGGTAGAATCTGCAACCAAAGAAGATGGGGTTAGAGCTGACTGCATGAACTGAGGTTTTCACAAAGTAGATGTGTCAAGTTGTGGAAGCAGTAGTATAAAATTAAAAGGATACTGATCCCATCACTTGACCCAGCGCTGAATTGAATGTGGAAGAAATAGCAGCCTCCACTTGATGGCGTGGCAAGAGATGTGTTATCCAGAGATCACTCTATTTAAATTAAAGTCAGAGAAGAAAGGTAACCATCAGCGAAGGACCACAGTTTGTTAAAGTGTAATGGATGTTTTAAAAGGCACAATGGAGAGTTAAGAGATTAAGCCGTCAGTGTAAATTTAGTCAGGGAAAAAGAAATAGTAATTAATAAGGCATGACAGCTTTATACATATAACCCACATATGAGATAAATTTGTAAGAGCGATAAGAAAAGGTCTCATAAGAACATACATGAGGGAACAATTATTTCTATGTGCCTAGGGTGTGTGTGGGGGAGGGGAGTGGATTGTGGAAATGAAGGGAAAGCTGAAGAACAAAAGTGATATTTGAGAGTTGGATCTTTAAGCATGAGTTAATAATGGCTGAAGGTGGTGAGGGCATCCCAGATAGAAAAAGCATTAGGAAAAAAAAAAAAAAAAACAAGTCTGAAACTACATAGTACAGCTAGGAGAAATAAATCCTGGGTATTAGTGTATAAGATGCATGGAAATGAATGACTGCAGATGAGATTGGAAAGGTAGACTAGGTTAGGTTATGAAAAATCTTGAACTCCATGCTAAGGAATTTAGCTATAATTCTGTAAGTAATGGACATGAATGAGGGACTGTAAGCAAAGGAATACTCAGATTGGACTTTTAGAGAGATGTGTGGATGGCAGGGGGGAAGATTGGCAAAGAGAAAATCTGGGGGACTAAGAGATTTTTGTGAGAAATGATGAGAGCAAAGTCTAGGTCAGTGGCAGTGGGGTAAGAGAGGAAGGGACTGATACAAGAGATTTTTTTCAAAGTGAAATAAAGAAAACTTGATAAGTGGCTACATGTGGGCATTGGAGACGTCAAGACTATTCTAGACTTTCTGACTTGAACCATATTGATGGTGATGCCATTAGCAATGTAAGTTAGTAGAAGAAGCAGATTTGGAATAGGGAAGATAAGTTCTACATATATTGAATTTGAGTTGCCTAAAGGGTATCATTTCCTACTGTTGTTTCATTTGATTTTTTTAGTGAAGCTCCTCCCTCTCATTTTCTTTTATGTTTCTACTTGGATCACAGAGAGGAAACTGGAATAATATGAACAGCACTCACGTTTCTGGTGGACATGACAGAGAGCAAAATAGTTTAACCTAGAGATAACCAGGAATCAATCCATCATTCCCTGGGCTGCACACTGGCAGTCTGACTTTGAAATATTTGAGCAAACTTAGATTAAAACTCTAGGGAAGATCTCTTCTCAAAGGATATCTGTACCTACCTTTAAAAAATACTATAAAGCAATGCAATTTTATTTAAATGTGCTTTCCCAAATTCATATACAAAAGATGGTAATCAAAAACATCTAAAAAGGTTTGGAGATGACCCTTTACCAAAACAAGGGTCAAGCTTTGGGTCTTGCCAAGAGATGGTCTTTTTTCATGGTTTAGATAGTAATTTCTTCATTTTGAGTCATGGCTTGTTCCCTTACAGCAGGAAGAGGACCTGAGGCCAAGTTCATACTCTGCTGCACTGGTGGACTGGTGGGGGCTATAATGTTCATCTGAGAGGGCATGGCCTTCCTGGGGTCCTGCCACGTTGTCTGATCAATGTGATTTAAGAAATATCGCTCGCCAGAAGATGTCTTCGCCATCTCCCAGCTTGCTGGCAGAGGTACATCATCAGGTATCTCCAAAGAGGACTGTCGAAGATGTTGAGCTGTGGGTGTAGCAGCTAGGCCAGACTATTCCAGTGGGAGTCCCAGGAGAAACAGCTCCCAACTGCAGAGAAGCTGGAGAGGAATGAGCTGGAACATACTATGAAGTCAGGGCTCCTGTAGTGCCTTTGTCAGTACTGGCCTGTCCGGAGTGGGATTTGGGCTCCTGCGGCTTGAAGGAGTCAGGCAGCTTCCAGAGCCTCATAGGCACTGTCTGGGGTATGTTGGCCATCTTAGGGCTCATGACGGGGCTCAAAAGCGCCTCCAGGTCGGTCTCCAAGTCCTCCTGGACGTGCATGATCTGGTGCCTGGTGAAGAATGCCTATGGCGCCGTCTGGGTCGCTGGGAAGGTTGGGGTGCTGGTTGCCTGGGCCCGGAAGGCGGATCTTGCCCTGGGAGGATTGCGTAGGCGGCTGCCCTTGGCCCTGGAGGGCCGATAGAGATGGTGGCTACTGCCCACGATCCACAGCTTCTGCCTTCCGCGACATGGAACTCTGACCAGGCGAGCGAGGGCTCCGCCAGGACTCCCCGGCTCGATGGGCCAAGATGACAAAGGTGGCAAGGGCTTCGGGCCAGATGGCACTGGGTGGCTGGAGCGGCCCTCTTCTCTCTCTCAGGGCCGCTGGGTGGGTAGGGGGGTGCGCCACGGCCCCTCAACCCCCATCCTGCCCCTCCGCCCTACGCTGCTCCCTGGCTCTACTGACTGGTCTGTGTACCTACTTTTGATAAGCTTTATAAAGTCACTAGAGCCATTTAATTTCTCAAACAAGAATAACCACCCCACAGGTTTACTCTTAAGGAATTGCAAAAGTTAATTAAGATAAAACGCTTCTTTTTCCTTAGAAGCCAAGGGTTTGTCCCACAAAGATAAATCAAGTATTTTTTTTTCTTGAATTTCTTTTTCTGTCAAGCCATTTTTATTTATTATGTCCAATGCCACTGAACTCTTTAATTTCTATAGATTCTAAAAATAAATCCCCTAGAGGAGAAAAAATAATGAACAAATAGAGAAAATAAGCCAACACCATGACATGGAGCAGCATGCACAACTGGCTATGCACTAATAAACAGCATCCAAGAAGACACTGGGTTCTTAAGAACATTTCCTTAATTACCGTCATGATCTGTGCCTTTCAAGAATAACAGTATGTGCAGTATTTTATCATTGGCAGTAAGATCTCTATTTTCATTAGGGTTTTTCAAGTCATGACATGTAAACAAAGATGTCTGTCATACATTCCTAGGAAAGTGAGATAAGAAACCTTTCAGCTACAAAGTGTTTATCATTTTGAAAATGTTTTAACATAAATGATAGATTTATGAAACTTTAAATGAAACATCAAGAATTCTAGCATACTCAAAAGTTTCAAGGTATAGATGATTTTGTTTTTGTTTCCACTAACCCAGAGCAAGTTATTTCTTTTGCTTTTGGCAACTCCACCACCAATTTCCTCTTCGTTTAATTTAGTTTATTTTGTGTAATGAGCAAAGCTTGTAACTCAATCTTCCCGGATCCTTTTTGTAATTTTTTTTATTTTTTTAATGTTCTCTTCTTGAACTATCTCCCAGTTTCCTCTGTTCTAAAACTGGTGTAATGTAATTTTGATTCTGAATGTTATTTGGGGTGAGAAAACAAACTGAGATTGAAACTCTAATGGGAAAAAGAGAAAATGCCATAATACCTATTTGCCTGTACTTCGTATTTCTCTTTCTCAAGAGACATTTGCTCGACTTATAACTTGGCTTTCTACTATTGTATTCTTCCTCTGTTTGTGCCCAGAAACTTCACACTGATTCCACACCTTTCAGTCTTCTAGATCAACCCTGGATCTGATTTAGTAGATAAAAAAAAATAGAGATTAGAAAAAGAAATGTAAAATAGCATGAGGAAACTGCAGAAAAAGAAAAACAAAGAGGGAACCAGAATATCTGAACATGGACCCAATCGAATTTATAAAGCAGATAAACTCTTATCTTGGTGCCTTCTATTTCTATTCAGCCTCCTTTCCCATCCCCACCCTCCTACATTTTCACTTTCCCACTGTTCATGCCTAGCCTTCTTACAGGGCCTTGCCATTTGCTGTCTCATCAAAGTGGCCTTGCCATTTGCTGTTTCCTCTAGTAGAAATATTAGTGGGCACATCTAAAAGTATTATCCCTGCCCCAGGCTTTTGCATTTTACTAAATGTCTATTGCAGACTAGAATGCTTTTGAGGCCCAAAGAATGAATTACTGATGATTTAATGGAATTTGATTCACCATTTCTATAACGGTGTTCTTTGTGTCACTACTTCCATACCTCTCACTTTCATATATGCTTCCCCACAAAAAACTCATTCTTCTAGCTATCTCAGTATGACCAGGCCTTGTACTTGGTCAATTCCCAGAAGATGTTAGTACTCTCACCAGGAAACTATGTGGTGGATAAATGTGTGGGGGGTTGCGGGAGGGAGGACAATACCTAAATGTACACACACACACACACACTCAAGAAGGGACAGACTGCAAACTTTACTGAGAGCTATAATTCCATTCTCAGAGTGATAAAGACCCTTCCAATCCATCCAAACAACAAACAATAACATAAGAACCTCTCCCACAAGAGACATTTGCTCGACCATTGCATTCAGGGAAAGAGGATTTTTATCTGTTTTAAGAAACTCATCTTGTATCTATAATCACCTGATTGCTAGCTTATTCTTGAATTCTTTTACAGTGAAATATGATTATCATATCTGTGATGCAGGCTTAAAAACACGCTTTTTAAGAGTTATACAGAATCTAACTGTTCGGCAAGTCTCTCTCTCTCCCTCTCTTGTGTGCACATGCGTGCGCGCGTGCGTGAGGGGGTGTGTGTGTATTCTATTTGATTTAGCTTTTCTCCATTTTTGCAGGGGAATAGTATGTACTATAGGGGCAGATACTTCTGCCTTGTTGCTCTAGGAAACTCTAGGAGACAGCCAAGATAGCCTTCAGAAATATGAGAGGAGAGAAGGACTACATAGAGGCTTAACTCTATTTAAGGCCACCTTGGTCTTAAAGATGGACTGGGGAAAGAGAAGGAGAAAGAGGGAGAGAAAATACTAACCTTGCCAGACCATAAGGAAATCATATGCTTTAGTATGAAGTTCTTCTATGATCCATTTGAAAAAGAACAGTTTGAATAAATAAAACACAGATAGAGGTATAATAAATTGGATTTATTATTTTTGTCTACCAATATCTGTTCTCCCCTTTTTCCTGGGCACACAGCTTAGACTACATTTCCCAGCCTCTCTTGCCGTTAGGTTAGACCATCTGACTAAATTCGCTCCAGTGGAATAGAGCAGAAGTTACATGTGTTAATTCCAAGACTTGCCCATAGAACCTCCACACATGCACTTCGGAACTTTGACTCTCCACAGAAAGGAATGGTGAAAACCAAACCAACATTGGAAACCACATGTTGAAAGTAGAAAGGCCACCTAGTGACCTCCATATTCACCCTCGTTGCTGTACAAACAAGAATTGACCCTCTGTTGCATTTGAATCATTACATATTTGGGTTAATTTATTATAGCAGTTTAGTCTACCCTACTGTGATCCTTGAGAGTATGATATCCACTACCATATGCAGCACAATGTGCAGCATAGAATGGGTGCTCAATAAATAATTGTTGAATTAATGAGATACTACACCAGCCCCTTCATGAAAGATCTCCTAAAATGTGTAATTACTATGGAATGCTAAGTTGCAAAATTCCTTCGTTCACACATAATTTTATTCATTTTAAATGGTAATTGATATTTAAGTATTGAACACTTATTTATTACCATCTTTTACAAGAAATCCTGATAAGGTAGATGATATTATCTTCATTTAACACATGAGGAAACTGAAACTCAGAGAGTTAAGGCACTTTTCCAAGGCCACACAGCTCCTACATAGCTAAGCCAGGATTCAAATTCAAACCTGTATGACTACAAAACTCTTTCCAATACATCACGCTTCCTTAAACATATGTTTGGTTTAATGCATTACATTTTAGTTTAGATCTGTAATCTTGAGGATATAATGATTCAGAGCAAAGTGTAATCACTTGAAACCCAGTAAGTCCCTCAATAAAGTTCTTAAACATGAGCTATATAATCTTACTGAATTAATATAACTATTTTATTAATCTGGTAATCAACTTATGACCTCTGACCTCTTACACTCCTTTTTTTTTTTTTTTTTTCTGAGAACGAGTCATCTTGCTCTGTTGCCCAGACTGGAGTGCAGTGGTGTGATCTCGGCTTACTGCAAGCTCCGCCTCCTAGGTTCGTGCCATTCTGCTGCCTCAGCCTCCCAAATGGCTGGGACTACAGGCGCCCGCCAAGACGCCAAGCTAATTTTTTGTATTTTTTGTAGAGACGGGGTTTCATTGTGTTAGCCAGGATGATCTCGATCTCCTGACCTTGTGATCTACCCGCCTCGGCCTCCCAAAGTGCTGGAATTACAGGCATGAGCCACTGTGCCCGGCCAATGACCTCTTACACTCTAAGTGATATTTAAATATATAGTAAATATAGGCTCGGTCTGGTGGCTCATGCCTGTAATCCGAGTGCTTTGGGAGGCTGAGGTGGGAGGAACTCTTGAGCCCAGGAGTTCAAAACCAGCCTGGGCAACATAATAAGACCCCGTCTCTATAAAAAAACAGGCCAGGTGTAGTGGCACATGCTTGTAGTCTCAGCTACTTGGGAGGCTGAGGTAGGAGGATTGCTTGAGCCTGGGAAGTCAAGGCTGCAGTGAGCCATGATTGTGCCATTGCATTCCATCCTGAGTGACAGAGTGAGACTCTGTCTCAAAATAGATAGATATAAATATAAATAGATAGATATAGGTATAGATATACAGAGAGAGTAAATATAGTAAAAACTCAGCTAAAAGGCTAGGTGACTGAATTTGAGACAGCATGGTGAGATGATTTCCTGCTGAAGCATCAGGAAGCAATGGAAAATGATTTATATTTTAGTCCTCATGTTTTTGGGATATCTTTCAAAATTCAGGAATTCATTTTCTGATCATAGAACAAACCGATGCAATGGTGTCCAAAACTACAGAAATATACTCTGGTTTTTTTTAATTAGACATTGGAGTTGCGAATAGAAATATAAGAGTGCCTGGGGATTTCATCTCCACTGCTTTATCTTCTCTGCTGCCAGAGGTCCCAAGTGGCTCTGTCATAGACTCTGTTACCCTGTGAACTGAAGGTACTGAGGGATCCATAGATAGGACATTGAGACATACCAGAAGCTGGGAAATGGACTAAGTGGCCTTTTGAAGATGTGGCAGGAAACTCACTCAGGAGAAGTGGGCATTACTGGATCCTTCTCAGAAGAATCTCTACAGAGATGTGATGGAGAAAACCTCCAGGAACTTGGCTTCTGTAGGAAACAAATAGGAAGATCGGAACATTGGAGATGAGTTCAAAAATCCTGGGAGAAATCTAAGAAGTTATATTATGGAGAGACTGTGTGAAAGTAAAGAAGGTAATCATCATGGGGAAACCTTCAGCCAGATTCCAAATCTTAATGTGAAGAAGAAAAGTCCTACCAGAGTAAAACCATGTGAATGTAGTGTGTGTGGAAAAGTTTTCATGTCATTCATCTCTTGACAGGCACATCATACGTCACACTACACAAACCGTGAGTGTGGGGAATGTGGAGATAAGTCACATAAATGTAAACAATGTGGGAAAGCCTTAATTTCTCTCAAGACTGAATAGAGTAACACACACTTTGATTTTCTCAGTTCATTTTGTAAACATCAGAGAACACACACAGGAGAGAAAGCTTATAAATGTAAACAACGTAGTAAAACCTTCAGTTTTTTCAGTATGCATAGAATATATGAAAGAACTCACACTAGAGAGAAACCCTATGAATGTAAGCAATGTAGGAAAGCATCCCATTGTCCCAGTTTCATTTAATGATATAAAAGGGTTCACAGTGGTTTAAAAACCCCTATGCAACTAAGAAACGTGGCAAAGCATTCAGTCTTTCCAGTTCCCTTCAAAAACATAAAAGAACTCATATTGGAGAGAAACTCCACAAATGTAAGAAATGTGGTAAAGGCTTCAGTTGTTCCAGTTCCATGCAAAGACATGAAAAATATTATTCTGAAGAAAAACCTTATGAATGTGCAAAATGTGGTAAACCCATCAGATGTTCCAGTTTCCTTAGAATACATGAAAGGACTCCCAGTGGAGAAAAACTCTATGAATGTTAGAAATGTGGTAAAGTCTTCAGATGCTCTGGTTCCCTTTGAGCATATGAAAGAACTCATACTGGAGAGAAACTCTGTGAATGCAAGAAACATGGGAAAGCATGCAATTTTCCCAGTTCTCTTTAAAAACGTGGAAGAACTCGTACTGGAGAAAATCCCTATGAATGTAAGAAATGTAGTAAAGTCTTCCGTTTTTCCAGTAATGTTCAAAAACATGAAAGGACTCATACTGGAGAGAAGCTCTTTTAATATAAGAAAATGTGGTAAAAGATTCAAATTTCCCAATTGCTTTCAAAGACATGAGAGGGTTCACAATGAAGAAAACCCTTATGACTGTAAGAAAGGTGATAAAGCCTTCAGTTTTTCCAGTTCTTTTTGAAAACATAGAAAGACTCACAGGGAAGAAAACCCTTATGAATGTAAACATATGGTTAGGCCTTCAGTTCCAGTTCCATTGGCAGATATGAAAAAACTCGTTTCTGAGAAAAACTTTATGAATGTAAATCATAGTTGGAAGGCCTTCATTTCTCTCATATCCATTGAAAGACACATGATAATGCACACTGGAGAGGGATCTTACAAATAAGAAGGCACATTGGATTAAAACCCTAGTAGTTTGTAAAATATAGGAAAGTCTTCTATTTTAATAATTACTTCAAAAGTCATGTGAAAATTCCCACTGGAAACTACTCCTATAAATCTAAGTAATTTGGAATGCCTGATGCTTGAGAAAAATGCACATAAATGAAATGTTATACAAGTTATAAATATATTTATCTGCAGCTCATTCTTTTTTTTAAATAAAGATGGGATCTCACCCTGTCACCCAAGGCTGGAGTGCAGTGACATGATAATGGCTCACTGCAGCCTCAAACTCCTGGGCTCAAGGGATTCTTCCACCTTTACCTCCCAAAGCTCTGGGAGTGGAGTAGGGAACAAAGACACATTCATTTATTAGTTTATGTTCACCATATTGCAAGATATTGCAGTATACATGTTCCCAGTTAGATTTCCCAATCACATTATCTAGTTTGAAATAAACTAATCCCCAAAAAATGAATGTAAAAGACGACTGCAAAGAATATGGAAGGTATTGCTAATAACAAAAGCACAAGTGAACAACAAATTGACAGCATTCTTTGTCAGCCACATTATTAGGATAAATACAAAATAGAACAATCTGAAAATCATGATGATTTATTTAGTCATACCTGCTAAAATGTTGGCCTAAAAAATTCAAAATTAGCAAGAAGACCAACTCAAAAGCCCATCAATGATAGACTGCATAAAGAAAATGTGGTACATATACACCATGGAATACTATGCAGCCATAAAAAGGAATGAGATCATGTCCTTTGCAGGGACCTGGATGAAGCTGGAAGCCATTATCCTCAGAAAACTAACGCAAGAACAGAAAATCAAACACTGCATGTTCTCACTCACAAGTGGGAGTTGAGCAATGACAACACATGGAAACAGTGAGGGGAACAACACACACCAGGGCCTGTTGTGGGGTGGGGGGTGACGGGAGGGAACTTAGAGGATGGGTCAATAGGTGCAGCAAATCACCATGGCACTCGTATACCTATGTAGTAAACCTGCACCTTCTGCACATGTATTCTGGAATGTAAAGTAAAATTTTTTAAAAATTAGCAAGAAGACTTTGATATATAAATTTACATTTGTATAGTAACAGTAAACTTTTGCCTGAAATATGTTTTGTCTTAATATATAAGCTAATTATGACACTGCATGTATGACACTGCATGTATATAATTTATAAATACACATACTTCTACTGAGGGGGTGTGTTCAAAATAAGAAAGCACAATGGAGCATATTATCTACAAAGTTTGGAGACCTATCTTTTTTCTCTTTTATTTTCTTTTTCTTTTCTTTCTATTTACTTCAGACAGGATCTTGCTCTGTCACCCAGGCTGGAGTACAGTCACATGAACTAAGCTCACTGCAGCTTTGATTTCCTGGGCTCAAGAGATCCTCCCACCTCAGCTTTTAGAGTAGGTAGGACTACAGGGGTGAGCCACCTCATCTGGCTAAGTTTTTTTTCTTTTTGTGGAGATGAGCTCTCGTTTTGTTGCTCAGGCTAGTATTGAACTCCTGGCCTTAACTGGTCCTCCCACTTTGACCTAACAAAGTTGTGGGATTACAGTCATGAGCCACTGTGCCTGGCCTGGAGACCTGTCTATACACAACCCTTTATTTTATTGTATTGGCAATACATATCTATATGTCTCTTTTTTGTATTAGATACTAATTTCTTTGAGGGGAGCTAAATCAGCAGATATTAAGGCATTTTCGCTGATCGGTGCATTCACAATCCTTTAGCTAGACACAGAGCACTGATTGGTGCATTTTTACAGAGCACTGATTGGTGCATTTACAATCCTTTAGCTAGACACAGAGTGCTGACTGGTGCATTTACAATTCTTTAGCTAGACACAGAGTGCTGATTGGTGTGTTTTTACAGAGTGCTGATTGGTACATTTATAATCCTTTAGCTAGACACGGAGTGCTGACTGGTGTGTTTACAATCCATTAGCTAGACACAGAGCACTGATTGATGCATTTTTACAGACTGCTGATTGGTGCATTTACAATCCTTTATCTAGACACAGAGCGCTGATTGGTGCGTTTTTACAGAGTGCTGATTGGTGCCTTTGAAATCCTTTAGCTAAACACAGAGCACTGATTGGTGCATTTACAATCCTGTAGCTAGACACAGAGTGCTAATTGATGTATCTACAATCCTTTAGCTAGACACAGAGCACTGATTGGTGCGTTTTTACAAAGTGCTGATTGGTGCATTTACAATCCTTTAACTAGACACAGAGTGCTCATTGGTGCATTTACAATCCTTTAGCTAGACACAGAGCACTGATTGGTGCTTTTTTACAGAGAGCTGATTGGTGTGTTTACAATCCTCTAGCTAGACAGAAAAGTTTTCCAAGTCCCCACTAGACCCAGGAAGTCCAACTGGCTTCACCTATCAGATGGCCTTATGTAGATGTTGATGGTTGCTTAACTCATCAAGGTGGTGGTTACTGGAGGTTGGAGTGGCTGTGGCAGCTTCTTAAAATAAGACAATAATGAAGTTTGTCATGTCAATCGGCACTTCCTTCGCTACATTTCTCTGTACCATGTGATGCTGTTTGATAGCATTTTACCTACAGGAGAACTGTTTTCAAAATTGAAGTCAGTCTTCTCAAACCCTATCACTGCTTTAGCAAACAAATTTATGTAATATTTTAAATTGTTTGTTGTCATTTCAACAATGTTCACAGCATCTTTACCAGCAGTAGATTCCATCTCAATAAACCACTTTCTTTGCTCATTCATAAAAAGCAACTCCTCATCTGTTCAAGTTTTATCATGAGATTGCAACAATGCAGTCACATCTTTAGATTCCACTTCTTATTCTAGTTTACTTGGTGTTTCCACCACATCCACAGTTAATTCCTCCACTGATGTCTTGAATCCCTCAAAGTCATCCATGACAATTGGAATCAACTTATTCCAAACTTGTATTAATGTTGATGTTTTGACTTCTTCCCATGGATCGCAAATGTTCTTAACAGCATCAAGAATGATGATTTCTTTCTAGAGGTTTTCAATTTACTTTACCCAGATCCATCAGAGAAATTGCTATCTGTGGCAGCCATAGCCTTAGGAAATGTATTTCTTGAAAGTTAATATTGGCCGGGCGCGGTGGCTCAAGCCTGTAATCCCAGCACTTTGGGAGGCCGAGACGGTGGATCACGAGGTCAGGAGATCGAGACCATCCTGGCTAACACGGTGAAACCCCGTCTCTACTAAAAATTACAAAAAACTAGCCGGGCGAGGTGGCGGGCGCCTGTAGTCCCAGCTACTCGGGAGGCTGAGGCAGGAGAATGGCGTGAACCCGGGAGGCGGAGCTTGCAGTGAGCCGAGATCTGGCCACTGCACTCCAGCCTGGGTGACAGAGCGAGACTCTGCCTCAAAAAAAAAAAAAAAAAAAAAAAAAGAAAATAA